>NW_026575062.1:0-33177 GCF_905146905.1 Nyctereutes procyonoides | reverse complement strand
GGGATCCCTGGGTGGCGCAGCGGTTTGGCGCCTGCCTTTGGCCCAGGGCGCAGTCCTGGAGACTCAGGATCGAATCCCACATCGGGCTCCCGGTGCATGGAGCCTGCTTCTCCCTCTGCCTATGTCTCTGCCTCTCTCTCTCTCTCTCTCTCTCTCTCTGTGTGACTATCATAAATAAATAAAAATTTAAAAAAAATAAACCGAAGACTATTTGTTTTTTTTTTTTAATTTTTATTTACTTAGGATAGTCACAGAGAGAGAGAGAGGCAGAGACACAGGCAGAGGGAGAAGCAGGCTCCATGCACCGGGAGCCCGACGTGGGATTCGATCCTGGGTCTCCAGGATCGCGCCCTGGGCCAAAGGCAGGCGCCAAACCGCTGCGCCACCCAGGGATCCCTAAACCCAAGACTATTTTAACCAAAGTTCTTGGAATGACCACTGAACATAGAGTTTGCTTTTGAGGTTCTCACCCAATTTCAGTTTCCTGTTTCTAGTTTACAAACAACAAAACCTACACATTGAAGATCAAACCAGAGCTTTCCAGAAAATCCTAAGAAATTCCTGAGCATGTGTAGCTTCTGCCTATGATGAGTCAATGGGCGGGGGCTGAACCCAGAGCAGCTCATGAGGGGCATGACAGCCTGCAGATCTGCCCAGCTGGAGCAGGGCTCCCAAAGGCATTGCAGCCTCATTATGACACCCCCATCTCCACCCTCTAACTGACTTGAACTTTTCTTTCCCTTTGCCGTCAGTTTATTTGGCGCATTCTCTGGGTCCTTAATCCAGTCATTTGGGTGGCAAAAAAAAAAAAAAAAAAAAAAGGTGGAAATGAGCTTTCTGCAATGTTGATTTTTCTTTCAAATTCATGGCGATGTGGTGTCCCCAGGAATGGCTATTTTCTTCCCTTTCTCCCTAGCGTGAATTCTCAAGTAAGTAGCAAATGATTTCAAATGCATGCTGACTACAGTGGACAGCTGCCAGGAGAGAAGTGAAAATAAACTGGTGACAGGAAGTGTCACAGTTCACCGAAAGGGCAGTGAGGATATAGTGGAGCAAGCCCATGACACTTCTGAGTCCACATGCTGAAAGACTTACCCGAACGGGCTGGGCAGCCACAAATCTCCTAGTAATTCATTAAGTAAAGGGAAACGCTCCCAGAAACATTTCTCTCCTCTCCTAACACCCTTTGTCTTTTAATTTCCAAACTCTGGGTTCATTCCTATGTCAAGCAAGCCTGGGTGAGTCTCTCTAAACAACTCCTTCATTCGTGATGGAACACACTGCAGCTGACTAATGCTTTGACTCTAAGTGTTTTAACAGGCTGAGGAGGTTTCCAAGCTTTAGGATCACAAGATGGATATATGATCAGTGTGAACTACAAAATAGCATCAAAAACAGCATGAAGGATGGTGGAAACAAAAGGGAATCGTGTGGAACTTCACCCAAGAAAGGGATTACAAAGTTAGAAGGAAAGTTACAGGGATAAAAAAAAATTGTATTAAAAGTTAGTCACAAGATAAAGTAAGATGACAGAGTTTAGGTCAAACATACCAATCATATCAATAAATGTAAATGGGCTTAAATTTCTCATATAAAAGAATTTCAGTTTTGCTAACAAAGCAAAATCTAACATTCTGCTATACACAAGAGATATGCCTAAAACAAGAGGTCCTGAGGTTAAAAATTAAAAGATAGACAGAAATACTAACTGCAAATTAAAACCTCAAAGTAGAGTTGCAGTCTTGATGTCTGACAAGATGAAATTTGAACCACAAAGCATTACAGAGACAAAGAAGGAGATACAAGATGCTAGAGGCAGCAATTCAAAGGAAGGTCCATCAATTGTTAATATTTATGCAACTAACAACTGGAGATGCAGGGATGCAGGGGACCTAAAAGCCCATTGTAATAGGTGATTTAAATACATCTCTCTCATCCCAGAAAGATCAAGTAATCAGTAAAGATATCAGAGATTGAAACTCCTAACCAGTGAGGTAGCTCTTATAGATCTGTGTGGAAATCTGAACCTCAGTAGAAGAAAGAACAGCCTCTTCTCAAGTGACCATACCTTGGGCCACAAAGGAAAAAACCTCAATAAATTCCAAAGAACAGAAAGAATACTCTTTGATTACAATACAATCGAAACTAATAACTATTAGCAAACAGAATAGCAAAGACCACTTCATCTGAAAATTAAGGAAAATATAAAAATCATGCTAGTAAACAGCTCTTGGTCTGAGGTAGAAGTATCACATGCAATTATTGGGAATAATGATAATGAAAAATACAAATAATCAGCTCTATGGTATTCAGCTAAAGAGTTAATAGAGGGAATAGTTTAGCATTAAATACCTATATCAACACAAATGAAAAGAAATGAATCAGGAACCCCACTCAAAAAGTTAGAAAGAACAACAAAGTAAGAAAAGGATGCAGAAGAAAGGAATCGATAAAGGTAAAACAAAAATTAATGAGTTAGAATATAGAAAAAGAGAATAAGCCTAGGATTGACACAATCAATACAATATACAAACCACCAGCTAAAGTATTTTAAAAATTAATGATATCATGGCCACTAAATTAGAAATGGTAGCAGTGCGTAGATGGGGAAAACCATCAAAGCAGAGGAAATCTATAATAAAAACATGAGACTTTTAAAAAATTCTGTGCAAAAATATTTGAAAAACTCGATGAAATGGATAATTTGCTAGAAAAAATACAACTTATGTAAGGTAATCCCAGGAGAGACAGAGTCTTAACAGACCAGTTACCATAGAAGAAATAGAAAAAATAGTTCAAGAGTTTCCTTACAAAAAAGCACCAGGACCAAATGGTTTCACAGGGAAACTACCAAACCTTTAAAGATCAGGTAATACCAATGCTACTTAAGAGCAAAGAAAAAGAAGAACTCCAGATAATTTAAGCATTTGTGAGACTGATAGCTATAGTGGCTGAAAGAATGTAAAATATGCTCATATCCATCAGTTGATAATACAGATGCCAACTAGTAATGATCCTAAAACAAAATCACAGCAACAAAACTTACTTATCACCTTTGGAGGATATTAGGATATTTATTTTGAAAGCTAGCCATTAAAGGGAAAGAATCAAGCATTTATCTTTCTTTTCCTATATAGACTGTATATTGTGATGAAGGTAAGTTTCTTCTTACCAAAACATTCCAGCTGAAAAATACAAAGTATTTATAGGTTTAGAATATCACTATTTTGTAACCTCCAACAAAATTCGTGGATCTGGGCTATACTCATCAAAGGCTGCTCACTTCTTAAAAGGTCAGATCAAGAGACATTACACGTTTTCTAGTGGAAGTCCACTGCACCATCCATAGTACATTCTTGGCACAAAATCAAACCTGAATCTGACCAAGCCTCTATAACTACTAATTTACAAGGAACACACGGTTCAAAGGAACATGTGAAGTAATACCACAGGGATGCAATCAGCAAAACCCAAACTATGGAGACTCTACAGGACAAATGACTCAATTTCCTAAACAAACAAATTGCAAGGGGAAGAAAGAGATGGTAAGGGAATCTATAGATTAAAAGATATTGAAGAAACATTAACCAATCCAACATGTGGATGTAATTTGGATCCTGATTCACGTGACAACTGAGGGAGATTTGGCCACTGACTGGTAATATAAGGATATTAAATATTTATTGTTAGTTTTTAAAGGTGTGATATTGGTACTTCAACTTTAAAAAAAGAGTTCACCTATTTCAGAGATACATTCTGAAATGTTTAAAGATGAAATTATATCATGTTTTTTTTTATAAATTAATTTTTATTGGTGTTCAATTTACCAACATACAGAATAACACCCAGTGCTCATCCCGTCAAGTGTACCCCTCAGTGCCCGTCACCCATTCACCGCCACCCCCCGCCCTCCTCCCCCTCCACCACCCCTAGTTCATTTCCCAGAGTTAGAAGTCTTTATGTTCTGTCTCCCTTTCTGATATTTCTCACACATTTCTTCTCCCTTCCCTTATATTCCCTTTCACTATTATTCATATTCCCCAAATGAGTGAGAACATACACTGTCCTTCTCTGGTTACTGTGGCCAAGTTCAAAAAGGGTGTTGCCTGAGTTCTCCTCTGGGATTTTGATGGAATCTTGTCTCACATTTAGATCTTTCATCTATTTTGAGTTTATCTTTGTGTATGGTGCAAGAGAGGGGTCCAGTTTCATTCTTCTGCATGTGGATGTCCAATTTTCCCAGCACCATTTATTGAAGAGACTGTCTTTCTTCCAGTGGATCGTCTTTCCTCCTTTATCGTATATTAGTTGAGCATAAAGTTCAGGGTCCACTTCTGGGTTCTCTGTTCTGTTCCATTGATCTATATGTCTGTTTTTCTGCCAGTACCACACTGTCTTGATGAACACAGCTTTGTAGTACAACCTGAAATCTGGCATTGTGATGCCCCCAGATATGGTTTTCTTTTTTTTTTAATTTTTTTTTTTTAAAGTTTTCCATTTTCTTTCTTTTTTTTTTTTATTTATTTATGATAGTCACAGAGAGAGAGAGAGAGAGGCAGAGACACAGGCAGAGGGAGAAGCAGGCTCCATGCACCGGGAGCCTGACGTGGGATTCGATCCCGGGTCTCCAGGATCGCGCCCTGGGCCAAAGGCAGGCGCCAAACCGCTGCGCCACCCAGGGATCCCCAGATATGGTTTTCTTTTTTTAAAATCCCCCTGGCTGTTTGGGGTCTTTTCTGATTCCACACAAATCTTAAAATAATTTGTTCTAAGTCTCTGAAGAAAGTCCATGGTATTTTGATAGGGATTGCATTATACGTGTAAATTGCCCTGGGTAACATTGACGTTTTCACAATATTAATTCTGCCAATCCATGAGCATGGAATATTTTTCCATCTCTTTGTGTCTTCCTCAATTTCTTTCAGAAGTGTTCTGTAGTTTTTAGGGTATATTTTGAGAACCATTTGAATGGTAAATGGTTCTCCAACCTTTTATTTTCAGGTTGTAGGTGTCCTTCTGTCTAAAATGAGTCTCTTGTAGACAGCAAATAGATGGGTCCTGCTTTTTTATCCAGTCTGAAACCCTGCGCCTTTTGATGGGGTCATTAAGCCCATTCACGTTCAGAGTTACTATTGACAGATATGAGTTTAGTGTCATCATGATATCTATTTAGTCCTTGTTTTTGTGGATTGTTCCACTGAACTTCTTCTTAAAGGGGAGTTTTAAGAGTCCCCCTTAAAATTTCTTGCAGAGCTGGTTTGGAGGTCACATATTCTTTCAGTTCCTGCCTGTCTTGGAAGCTCTTTATCTCTCCTTCCATTTTGAATGAGAGCCTTGCTGGATAAAGTATTCTTGGTTGCATGTTCTTCTCATTTAGGACCCTGAGTATATCCTGCCAGCCCTTTCTGGCCTGCCACGTCTCTGTGGAGAGGTCTGCTGTTACCCTAATATTCCTCCCCATGAAAGTCAGGGACTTCTTGTCTCTTGCTGCTTTAAGGATCTTCTCTTTATCTTTGGAATTTGCAAGCTTCACTATTAAATGTCGAGGTGTTGAACGGTTTTTATTGATTTTAGGGGGGGATCTCTCTATTTCCTGGATCTGAATGCCTGTTTCCCTTCCCAGATTGGGAAAGTTTTCAGCTAGGATTTGTTCAAATACATATTCTGGCCCTCTGTCCTTTTCGGCGCCCTCGGGAACCCCAATTAAACGTAGGTTTTTCTTCCTTAGACTGTCATTTATTTGACTTAATCTGTCTTCATGGTCTTTTAAGTGTCTGTCTCTTTTTTCCTCAGTTTCCCTCTTTGCCATTAACTTGTCTTCTATGTCACTCACTCGTTCTTCCACCTCGTTAATCCTCGTCGTTAGGACTTCTAGTTTGGATTGCATCTCATTCAATTGATTTTTAATTTCTGCCTGACTGGATCTAAATTCTGCAGTCATGAAGTCTCGTGAGGCCTTAATGCTTTTTTCTAGAGCCACCAGTAGCTGTATAATGGTGCTTCTGAATTGGCTTTCTGACATTGAAGTGTAATCCAGATTTTGTAACCCTGTGGGAGAGAGGGCTGTTTCTGATTCTTTCTTTTGAGGTGAGGTTTTCCTTCTAGTCATTTTGCTCAGTGCAGAGTGGCCAAAAACAAGTTGTATTGGAACACGGGGGAATATCACTGGTCCGTCCAGCTGGTCTTCTGGGGGAGGGGCCTGCTGTGCTGATTTTCAGGTGTTAGCACTTGGGGGAGCTGCTCTGCCCCTGCCTGCTGCAGGGCTCAGCGGGGGTTGTTTACCCCGTGGGGCCCCAGGTGGAACAGCCGCAGTTGCTATGGCAACTCTGGAAGCCTGGATTCAGCCTCCGCAGGAACTACGGGGCTCGGGGCTCTCGGCTCTCCGTCCGCAGGGCCTGGAGGCTCCGGGGCGGGGCCGCTGATGTGCTCAGCTCGGGGCAGGAGCGTCCTCGCTGTCCTGGGCCCTCCCGGCCTCTGCCTGTCCCGGGGGAGGCCGGATCCTGGGCTGTGTCCCGGCGCCCTGTGCTCCGGGGCCTGCGCTGTGGGATTCGCGCTCCCGCCCTGCAGCTCCCTCCCTGGAGCCGCTCCCGAGCCCCTCCGAGCTGCTCCGGCCCCGCCGTGCGCGCTGCAGCCCTTAGGGAGCTCGGAGCACTCTCCCGGGGCGCAGGTGTCTGTTAGTGTCCCCGGGAGCCCGAGGGCATCCCCGCCCTCCTGGGTCCTGCTCCAACTCCCTGCGAGCCCCTTTCCGCCCGCCCGGGAAGGTTGGTGCAGCTCCTGCTCCTCCGGGACGGGGCTCTCCTGTCCTGGGGACACTCGCCCCGTCCTCAGCCCGGCTCCTCGCGGGGCCCCTCCCCCTCGGAGGCCTTTTGTTTCTTTATTTCTTTTTCCCCGTCTTCCTACCTTGATAGAAGCGCGAACTCTTCTCACTGTAGCGTTCCAGCTGGTCTCTCTTTACATCTCAGGCCGAATTCGTAGATTTTCAGGATGATTGAAGGTTTTCTAGGTAATTTGGTGGGGACAGGCGATTTGGGGACCCTGCTCTTCCGCCATCTTGCCCCTCCCCTCCTAAAGCACATCTGATCATGATTTTATTTATTATTCATGCCTATCTTGAGAAAATTCTCAGATTCATGATTTTCTTTCTGGCAGAATGAGAAACCCATGAGAAAATAAATAAAATGAAATAAAAAAAAAAATATATGGATTCTTACTATTTGTAGTAAGGCACTACAATGACTTTATTGGATTATCCCTGAAGTCAATCTCTCTTTCATAAAACTCATGAGTTGTTGAAAATGCAAATACTAGTCTTTCTCTTCCCAAAAATTTCTTAGCAGCAATTATAAATTTTCAACTAGCTTAATATGTCAAACTATTAGAATTAAAAGTATAATAATTGAATTGCTACTCTCCAATATATATGTAAATTCACATTCTTGTATGCAATGTTTACTAAATAAAATGATCACATTATTTTGTTACTATACTACTAAATTATTATATACATTAGTATATTCAGTCCCAAGGTAAAAATCCTGTAATAGGTATTAAATCCTATATCATATCCTCTCCATGCATGCTTTTCCCTCTTCCTCCTGATCTTCTGCCTCCTTCTCTCTTCTCTGTGTTTTTTAAAAATGAATAAAATAAAATTTAAAAAAAAAAAGCAGTACAAATTCTTCAATACTTTTTACCTTTTTTTCATATTTATCATTCTATGATGACATATTTATAAATAAGAAACCATAAGAAAGAGAATTTCATGATCATAAAGGGTGAAACAGAAGCATTCTCAAATTGTCATCCTGGCATCTCCTAGCTGACTATTCATCTGAACAACCTAATCAAAAATTTTAATATATCTAAGGAGGAAATATTGACCAAGATAACTATCATAACATCAAGGTGGATTTCCACTCTTTTACAAAGAAAATAACAAGGTCTCCTTTTTCATAGTTTCTCAATAAACAAATTTAAAATAAAGTGGCAAAAAGAAGCAAGATTTCTTTAAGATATTCATTCTTAAAATCCTATCATCATGTATTTTTCTTAGTACATTATCACATGCAGAATGCTACAGCTGATTGCCAAGATTTACAGAAAAGTTTATCACTAATGCCATTGATCTAAAGACTCCTAATCATATTTATATCAATTCACTCCCCAAAATGAATTGAAATCCTAACCTGTTGTGAAGCAATTACTCAGAGTAAATGAGATAAATTGCTCTTTACTATAATAAGATCAAGAGATGCAATATATTAAAGAGATCAATACATTATCTCAAACTCATATCTCTCTCTCCCTTGACTTCTCTCCTTATAAGGAAATATACAAGTGGTTGCAAACCATCAGTAGTTTAACTCTTTCCACAATTTTGTTCAGCCAGTGTGATATGTAAATTGTTCAGTTGAACACTCCTAGTAAACCAAGGTTTGCAGTTTATTTGCTGTTTTTTCAAGGAAGCTGACAGAACAGAATCCATTTTTCTTGATTGTAGTATATCAAAGCAAATTTAGCATTCAGACATTCAGATTTTCAGAAGCTTCTGTCCTGTTCAACTATTTGAAAAGAATAAACTTATGCAAAGTTTTAAATGATCAGGAATGTAGTAGTAACAGTCCCTTCATGAAACCAACATGCTGCATTGTCATTTCTTTTAAGAACCTGTTCAAATTTGGGACACCTGGGTGGCTCAGTGGTTGAGTGTCTGCCTTTGGCCTCAGGGAATTCCCAGAGTCCTGGGATGAGTCCACATTGGGCTAGCATCCTGAGCCTGCTTCTCCTTCTGCCTGTGTCTCTGCCTCTCTCTGTGTTTCATCATGAAATAAATACATCAATCAAAAAAAGAATGAGAAATTCACTCTGAATTAGACATCATAAAAATACACCTATTGACTTTATCAAACAGATTCTTTAATTCCATTCATAAAGTATTTAAATAGCTTAATCAATCAACTCTCACAACATATTCCTAAAAAGGTTTAAAGGAACATGGGAGTTACAAGTTGATTCCTCATCTTTGAAACCATGAAACTTGACTGAAAAACCTTCTGACCTGGGCTACACATCTTAATTATTTTCAAAGTTAATAATTACTTCTACTGATATTTAAACATAATTTATTGATCTGCAGAACAATGGCTTTAAGCTAAGTCTAGAGATGTTCAGGATTCAAGTAATTAAGTTTAAACAAAAAATGCTACTTATGGGTAATTATCCATTTCATAACTGACCATAGGCAGTTTTGGCTGAGTAGCATGGAAATGCACATATTTTACAAATTTCTATCATTTTCATGGAATTTAATAGAGTGGCAGAAGCAATAAGAAAAAGCATAAGAGAAACCAAGACAAAGCATGCAATTATATTAAAATTAAAATGTTTTCAAATATAAAAAAAACTTAAATAGCTACTCTATAAGACTTTGCTCCCAAATAATCAGAATGTCTGCTGATGAAATTGTCTTCTCTGAATTTTTATGCATTCAAAATTTTTCTCTGTATAAATCCTTGATTCTTCCCATTTTTCAAATCATCTTTCTAACTATCTCAACCAAAAATTATCTTCATTATTGTAGAAATGAGGAATCATCAACTCTGCCTCTGACATGTATCTAAGCATCTTTCTTCTTACTTTTTAAACTTCTATATTTATTCCTGAGATACATTGATATAGAGCAGATATTTGAGAGGAACAAATTATGAACTGAGTTCTGATTTTGATCTTTAAGATATTTACTTTACCATAATCTCATGCATGGATTTATTGTGAAATAAATTGGCAAAAATCATTTTCCCAGGGGAAAGATCTTCACATCAAGCAGTGCATAATCTGCCTGCATTTTCTATTTCAATTCTATGAATGCTGTATGCACGTTTTGCATAAAACATGCACTTAGCCTGCACATCATTGGATTACAATTCAGTCAGTCATTCATGAATTATAGAAAATCATGAATGTCAAATACTCACCATAATGAAATTAGCCACTGATTACCTGATATCTTAGGGCTTTTTCTACTGCATTTACATTCTGCTGCCCATATGAGACATACACTAGAAATCATAATCTTCTCAAGATATCTCAAACAAAATTTCTCTCCTCTACAGATCTTTAACCAAAAAAATACATTAGTGTTTAAGAAATAAAGAACCAAATCTAGAGTAGACTAACTAAAAAGAGGAAAGCTTTATATGCATATTTTAAGTTCCTAGTACAAACTAGCAAAGCTTCCACAAAGGAAAAACATCACATTTTCCCCTGTTTTATTTTGTTCCTAAAAGGCAAAAGGATTCAGAGATTAAGTGCATGTTAGTCATTATTATTCAGCTGAGGTATATAGTATGGCTGCCATTTGCTTAATCTATCCCAATCTGAAGAATATTTTCTTTTATCAGAATAGTTCAATAAACTTGTATAATTCTGTAAAAGAACTCAGCTGATCCTGACTACAATTCATTCCACACATTTTTAAAAAGCACATTA
Source organism: Nyctereutes procyonoides (assembly GCF_905146905.1). NCBI lineage: Eukaryota > Metazoa > Chordata > Mammalia > Carnivora > Canidae > Nyctereutes > Nyctereutes procyonoides. Next base: position 22,689 of record NW_026575062.1, on the reverse strand, counting down.
TTAAATCATTCCTTTTCTGATTCTGAAACAAAAAAGCAACACAAGTAAATTGCTTTCATCTTTACTGTGAATCACTGATAAAATGATCAGTCTTCCTAAAATGGTATCATTTCTTACATTACTTATACATTTCATAATGACTCATCCAGAAATCATTTTTTCAACTGATTAATCAAGAAGGCTGGAAACTGAATTTAAACTTATTCACATGTTCCTCATGGGCTACTCCTCTATTCTTCTTTATCAGCCCCACATGCTTCACTTTAAATCTTTTTTTTTTAATTTTTCAATTTATTAAATATTTCAAGAGACTGAGAAGGAAATAGCATGGACCAGATGGAGAGGCAGCATTAAGAAAGTGGAAGCTGAGCCATCAACAACACACTCCAGGCTCAATCTCATGAGCCCCTAAGGATCATAAATGGATTCCCTGAGCCAGGCAGAAAATGCTTCTACTAGCAGTCAGGGAGCCTTTGGTCTTTTTTTGCTTAGGTGATTGACTGCTACTAATAAGAAAAAAAATCCCTCAAATTACAGAAAAATCAATTCCCATAAAACATCAATAATGGGCAAATTTTTTGAAGACTGAGAAAGTCAGAAGCCAGTTGAAACAACCACAATTTAATGCAAGAAAAATAAGAATCTAGTAGCCAAGAAAGAAATTATTACTGTAGTTTGATATGCCAGATGTTTGATTCTGCCCAGAGGATATTTCTGAAATGCACTTAAGATTCATTAACTGTCATTCTTCTTATGAATAGTTTTGGAAGTGAAAATACTTAGATGCTTCATGCATTGCTTACTACAGACTAATCACATCTTCAGACTCTCCAGCCATTCTTTCACTGCCTTTAACTAAAAGTTGGACAATGTATAGTTATTGAATCAAAATCATGAATCACAATTGCATGCAACTCAATTACTTATGCTTTGGAACTCTCAATCTCCATACCTTGAAAAGCCCCACCACTCTAAATGATCCATTTGTTTCTTCATGTCCCTGATGGTTTATAAGTTCATCCTGACCTCTCTGGAAGAGTAGCTTTTAAATAAATTTTTGAATTTAATTTCCAAATGTCTAGAGGTATTTGGAAAGGAGAAACTTTTAATATGTTGAAGGGATCTGATGCCATTGCATCTATCATACTAATTCAGAAATATACATAACCAGAATAGTCACCTGAACTACTAAAAGAAATCTATGATAAAGCTCATGATTAACAGAGAACTGATAATGACCATATCAGATTATGCATGAAAGCTGAAATGTTTCAAAAGCTGATAGAAATAGCAGATCAAAAAATCAAGGATTTAATTTTAACATGGGTTTGTATATAAAAACAATCAAGGTAAGAACTTTTATCATTCTCTTGTCTGAGGCAACTGTCCAAGATTGCATTACATTAATCAAGGACCATCCATCTCAAGATGATCTCTGCTGATACAAGTAGTTTTTGAGACATAATTTAAAATGAAATATCATCTTTTCTTGACATGTGTTAAAATTAAACCATTCAAATAACCCAAATTACACTGAAGAGATACTGAATAATTTGTGCTATGCAAGTTTAGCATTAACTTGAATCTCATCTGCTTCCATGCCTGGGTTTCTGAGAATTATACTGGGCATCTTTAGTATCCTGAAATTTTGCTCTCAAATTTGAAAAGTTTAATTAAAAACTCATTCCAGGAAAGCCTACATAATTCTGCCCAGCAGGCATAGATAGCTGGAGGTGCAGCTGGGTGGCTTTCAGCGGTTTAGCAGCCTGCTCAGCCAGGGTTATGATCCTGGAGACCCGGGATTGAGTCCCACATCAGGCTCCCTGCATGGAGCCTGCTTCTCCCTCTGCCAATGTCTCTGTTCTCTCTCTCTCTCTCTCTCTGTATGTGTGAATCATATAATAAATAAATTTAAATTTAAAAAATAAATAAATAAAAGAATAAGGAATGTCAGTTGAATAATTCTTTCAAAACATGGCTCTTGCATGAGACATGATATTTTCTGCTTAGGCATGGTGCCTTGAGTTAAATGCAAGAAGCTCTTTTCAATTTTATTCACTTGACCTTATTCAAAAGGTAAAACACCATAATTATTTCCTGATATGAGAGTTAGTTTAATAATGTATTTTTTACTGCTTCTAGCTTGCAAATCCTTTTTTTCTCCATCAATTTTCTGATAACTCTTTGCAGATTTGTTTCATTTCTTGTTTTTATCTGTTTCAGCATGCTTAACATTTTCAGGATTTCTTTGCATTTTAGATCTTCCAGATTTCACAATTCCTACTTTCAGCCCTCAGTTTTCAGAAAGACAAAATTCATGCTTTAATACTTGTATATTATTTGAAATGAATATGAACAAGAGAAATGACATCTTCATTTTATATCCAACTGAATCCAATGAGAAAATAGATTTTGCCACTTAAAGCCAAGAGGCTTGTCAATTCCAGATTTTTTAACATCAATTCTCTCTGGAACTCCCTTAGAAATCAAAGATTCTCTAACCAGGCTACACATCCTTAGCACCTACTAAAGAGCAACTGCACATTTCACTTACCATAATGATAAATATCTGTCTTGGAATGGGCTAAACAATACCCTAAAGACACTTGCACTTTGCTTTCTCCAGTGGAGCCAGGCTTAAATCATTGTATTCTTATTTATCTAGTATTTCTATAAGAATGGCATTTGGAATGGAGCAATTACTGAAATCTGAAGTGATTTTTAGACTTTAAGTTTCATAAAATGCTTTGAGAACCCAAAGACTCCAGATCTTTAGCATCACAATATTCCTTAGCAATTCTAGGTTCAAGTCAACCTCACCTGCCAACTTAATTCTTGCCACAAAGAGGACACAGTTCAAAGTAATCATGATGGCCAGTGATCAGGAAATCAGGAGCTCTATCCTTTCCAGCCAATGGTTTTTCCTTTCAAACTATGCATCAGATTCTCTTCTCTAGACTTAGATTGACCATGTCTAGGCACTTAAAACATATAAAGTCTTCTGATCAGAGAACCCAATCTTTCTTAAGATTCTCCCTAAGATAATCTCATAATATTCATCTCCTGAGCCTAGTCTCCAGATTGACATCAAGTGTCAATGCTGATACAAATTAAATATGTTTCCTTCTGAAGATTTTTTCTAGTTCCATTCTCTGAGCTCCTCAGAATTAGAAACTTAATAAAAATTGGACAAGAATCACAGAACTGACAGGATTTTCATGAAAGAAACAACCACTTGTTATTCTTCCTTTATATCTAATGTGAAATCCAGATCACCATGAACATGTATCTTAAGGTTTTCAATCATACTTTTCTATCAAAATACTCTCTAAATATGGATACTTTTAAGTGCCAAATACAGAAAGTCTTCATCTAAACATTTTACTTCCTCTCTGAAGAGATACTTTCATCTCCATAGAATCAGTGTGAAATACTCTTCAACATTCTACAAGCACTGAAATAAAAGCTTGAGAATTTATACTCACTTATTACACTGAGAATAGGCATGCAGGGCAGAATTGTTTAGTTCTGAAAATCAGTCTATATCAATCAGATGATAGCTGCAATACCATATAAGATATAGCTATACTGATATTGGGATCAGCAAGTCTACTAAATTTGCTGTTTATCATTTTGCAAAGAATTTCCATGTGAACTACTAGCACAGTAGTTAAATCAAATCAATTTTACTCACCTCAGTTTATTAACATTGAATTTCTTTGATCTAGTTTCTCCTAATCATTCAGCTGGGTAAGGATTCCTCCTTAGTACTCTCCTCTATCTGGCAGATCCCACATTGTAAGATAAGCCTAATTCTTTCTTTATTCAAGTCTTCCTAGTGGCCTTGAACTGGCAAATTTAAACCAAACATCTAGAAAATAGTTTTTAACTGAAGCTATTCTGTTCTTGAATCCACCTGTTTAATTTGCCTCTACAGTTTGGTCTGCTAATCTATCCAGGAAGTACAAAAAAACTTACCTGAGATGAAGCCAGGGATAGGACTTCTCTATAGCTGGCATGCCTATAGTAAAAAACTTAAAAATTCCTGAATTTCTTCATTAAGAATAATGTCAGTATTTGTAATGAGATAGCAATGAATGTTGATCCAGAGAACATGAGTGATAAAGGCAGCCAAATACTTGCATTCATATACAACTATGAATAATATAGCCTCATGTGACATATTGCAGCCACTAACTTTGGTAAGACTCTACACTGTAATAACCTAATGCCTGAATAGTTCATTCTAAAAGGAATAATTTATTATATACAAAATATAAATATTCTTAAAATACCAAAAGGAAATTTTTATTTTTCTCAGTTTTAAAATCATTGCTTGTGTTCATTAGATTAATACCACATACTCTCATGATATTCTTTCTCCATAGAGAGGATAGCAATCATTAAATGACCATTCACTAAGGAATTTATCATATAGCATGTCCAGCCTTAATGATCATCTCACTAAACATAGATTCTCTAGCTTGTACCTTTCTCTGAGAGAGGGGCTCTAAGTCTGGCTTAAACATGGAGACTCTGATTTTCTTTGTGTGAATAAATTTGTAAGAATGTAAGCAAACATAATTCATTATCTTCCTAATAATAAATAACATTAAAAATGAAATTTATTAGAGCAGTCCCTCTTCTCAGAGTTTCAAATGATTAAAATCAAAAGATTGGTTCAGGAAGATGTTGAGACAGTATAATGGCAGAGTAAAACCAACCAAAATAAGAGCTCCTGAAGTGCCACTCACATAGAACAGGACTGGTAAAATTGAGTCATTTTCTCTGATTATCCTATTTACTGGTCCCATAGATAAAATCACATAATATAAGCTTCAGTCCTTCAGATGGAATAGCTGTGTCAATTTTTAGCAGGTTCATATGGAATTATCTAGTGAGAGAAACTGCTCATATGATTCATTGTAGCAATTAAACACTTTTGCAGTTCTTCTTTCTGAATCACTGAAGTAACTTCTTTCAAAAGAAGCTAAATAGACTCACCATTATTTTTAGTCACTACTTGCAGGTCAGATCCAGTATACTGTTCAAAAAGATTTGAGATTTTAATGTATAATGCTTTTATTGGCATCTGGAGGACTTGCACAGTTGTGTCATCATGTGTATACAGTGGTACATACACTTGCATCAATGAATATATACTGACAAATCATTATCACTTAAGATTTTATCCATATTCAGAATATTAAAGCTCATTTCTATCCCCTGATTGTACATTCAAAAGGTTTTGATGAATGTATAATGCCAGTCAATATCAAATACATACACATATAGACAGTTTCCACCTGTTCCTAAAATTTTATCTTACTTAAAGTGTCCTTCCATAGGCCTGCAACCCCTAGCAACCACTGACCTCTTTATGTCTCATTTTTGTTCACTTTTCCAAAATGTCAGTGATGGGAATCATACAGTATGTAGCCTTTTCAATTGAGTTCTTTCACTTAGAATAGTCACACTTTGTTTCCTCCATGCCTTTTATGAGTTCAGTAGCTCATTAAAATCTTAAGTATCTGAATAATAATATGATGTGATAGCAATGTAAGATAAATATAAGAGACATATTTCATCTCTTGCAAATCGACATCTTGAACTTAAATTCAAAAAAAGTAAAATAAGGGATCCTGGGTGGCTCAGTGGTTAGCTTGCCTGCCTTTGGCCCAGGGCATGATCCTGGAGACCCAGGATTGAAGTTTCATCAGGCTCCCTGCATGGAACCTGCTTCTCTCACTGCCTGTGTCTAAGATAGTCTACAAAATATATGTGAATCGAAAGTCTTACCACTTTGTTTGCATACTGTTTGGGATATATTGAAATAATCTTAACAGTTGATAACCTAACATTTAATGTAACATTTTGGTCTATTTATAGTCAATTAAAGAATAAAATTTATATTACAGTGACATTTCTGAATTCTATAATAGAAAAGCTTCCGATTTATTGAAAGCAGCCCCAGAATTCCTCTTCCAGGTGAGTGAGGCTTCAGTAGCCAGAGGCTGGTTTTGAATTCTTGAAGGGCTTGGAGTCAGTCATTGTCCAAAGTCCTCTTGCATTGATGGATTATAGACTGAGCCCAGGTAGTCATTTCAAACTCTTTTCCCCCAGATTGTAAATAATGACATTTTATGTCCTCTCCATCTACCTCCCTTCCTTTCTTGCATCTCATCCTCTTATAGCCCTACTACAATTTACCCATGGAATAAAAGAATACCCTCCAAAGCCTACCTAACACTTTCTCTCAGGCCCCTGAAAGAAAGTGCATGTGCTTTTAACTCTGATCAGTTCTAGTGGCTTCCACAGGAGAAAAAAATGAGATCTATTATTTTAATGGAAGCCCTCTGAATCCAAAGGGAGAGACTAATGTCTTAATCATCTTTGTGAGCCCTGTACAAAACTGTGCCCTTTGGGGATTATATTTCTGAACTCCTTACTAAGGTTCCTCAAAGTCTAAAGAACAAAAAGAGAACATGTGATCCAATTCCTCTTGAAAACATTTTAGAGGTGAAAAACTAAAAGACCAAAACAGTGATTTCCAGTTCAGACTTTTGCAGAACATTAGTTTGTTTATAAATGATCTTAAAAATATAAAAAATAATGGAAACCATGCTCACTTTTTTAATTTTCCTCCCCACTATTTTCCTCCTGGGAATTTTCCTTCTCCTTTCTCAACATGCACACTGAGGATAAAATGATAAAAAATGTTCTCATTGTGGCAAGGACTGGAAGCTGCTTCTCAGAAATCATTACCTCCTCTTCCACAGTGGTAGAGTCTCTATATTCTGGGAGTAGCCCCTTGTACAGATAAGGAGAGGAAGTAAACAGAGTAAAGCTTTAAAAGAGGGCTGGCTTAGCTTGGTGGGGCGCTATTTGTCCTGTTCCTCCTTCTTTGTCCTCATGCCTGAAATGTGAATTTTGGTGAGAGCTTCTTCAGCCATCTTGAACTGTGAGGCAAATGTTAAAGATAAAAACCACACACTAAAGATAGTAGCAGAACAAAAAAAAATAAACAGTTTGTATCACTGATGTTTATGAAATTACCACACTGAAGTTTGAGCTGCCAACACTCAGAACTCATGTATAAGAGAGAAAAATAAATCTCTATTTAAGTTTAAAGTCACTGTTATTTGGAATAAGCTATTATATGCAGCCAAGTTTATTTGATAAAATTCTTAGATCCACTTCTAAATGACAACTGTTCTACCTTCTGTGGCCCTTCTAGGTACATTGTAATTTTCTCATGCTTTGTGTGCCAGACAAATCTGGTGGCTTTCATCGAATAGGATAACAGAGCTAGTTAGCACCAGGTAGGCTACATTTTCCCACCTGTCCCCTCATTTGGACTTGAAATTTTCATATGCCTATTTTACTTCATTATCTGTTTCTTGTAGTCCTGTAGGAATATGAATGTAGAAATAGGATTAAAACAGCCAGCAAGTTCTTCCTTCTCAGCATCACATATGCTAAGCCATACATAGGATGAGAAAGAAAAGCACTTAATCAGAAAGTCCATACTGGGACCACAGGGAGGTTTTGTTTTTTGTTTTTTTTTTTCCCACAGATTGTTTTAAAAATGTTTCTAAAGGACATAAAAGGCAACCTGAACAAATAGAAACACATACCATATTCTTGGATAGGAACCTTACCATAAAGAAATTCATCTTCTCAAAGCTAATTTGTAAATGTAGTGGTACCCCAAAAGAAATAAATATTTATTTTCCAGAATGAAATACAATTCTTATAAGTTTTTATATGAAAAATAAACAAAAACATCCAGGAAAATTCTGGAAAAAAAAGAATGATGAATATAAAATACCATAGGCTTCAGTTATGAAACCAATATGGAACTACATGAACAGAGATGTGACCTTAAGGAAAAAATAAGCTTCAGTAATAGACTCTTTACCAGAATTGTGGTATATGATCAAAGTGGCATTTCATATTCATGGAGAAAAGATGGACTATACCGTAATTGGTAATGAGAAAACTGGATAGCCATAAAGATAAAAAGTTGGATCTCTATCTCACCTATTCACCAAATTTTTTTTAAAGATCAGACTAAATGTAATGAAACAAAATTGTAAAAGTACTAGGAAAAAAGTGTATGAGAATTCTTTTTTATAACCTTAAAGTAGAGAAAGGCTTTTCTGTTATATAAAATCTAGAAGCCACAAAAGAAAAATTGATAAATTAGGACATTTGTTAAAGAAAAACAAATAAAATCCTAAATATTTTTTAAAACTATAAAGCCAATAAATATGAAAAATATTTACAATTCAAGTAACCCAAAAGGACTAATCTCCTTGGTATGCATGCAGCTCCTACAAAATACTCATTTATCCAATATCTACTTAAGGAAATAAAGCAAAAATCCAGCAACCCAGTGAAACTTGGTCACAGTCTAAGAACAGTTAATATAAATTTTAAAAATATATAAATAGCTCCACTAAAATACATTAAATAGGTTCTTCCTGATTCATAATAAAAGAAACACAACTTCATTTTTCACTTAGGAAATTGACCAAATTCCAAAGTGTGCTAACACACTATTGACAGAGCTATAGAGAAAGAGATCCTCTCCATATTGTTACTGGGAGTAATAATGTTAGAAATTTCATCAAAGACAATTTGGTAGTTTCTTTTGAATTTAAATACTCATGAACCCTTGGACTCTACATTTCCACTTTTGGGTTTTTTTTTCCTACAAATATACTAACCAATGTGTATAAAGACAGGCATACAAGATTATTTACTGCAACATTATTTGTAATAGGAAAACATTTGACATGCTGTAACTGTACTCTGATGGAAAAGTTATTAAAAACTGGTATATCCATTAAATGAAATAATATACATCTCTAAAAAATCATGAGGGAGTTCTTAGTGTACTGACATGGAAAAATCTGTAAGGTATGTTAAGTGAAAAAAAGAACATTGTACAATACTTATAGTATATTACCATTTTGTGTGAAAAAAAAGAAGAAAAATGGGAATATACTGGGAGGTAGATGGTTTACTTTATACCTTACATACTTTTTGATGTTTGAGTCATTAAAATATATTACCTAGTCAAAAAATTAAATAATTTTTTCATAAAGTAAAGGAAAGAATATGTATACATATCACTGGGACCTTTACAAATCTAGACACCTGTGTAATTATGTCCTAGAAGATATCATATTAAAGAAGTATAAAAAATCTCAAAAATAAATTAAATAGGAAAGTTTATTTCCTTGTCTTAAAAATCTTGATGCTTCCGAATATATTTGCCAAGGCAAGAGTTGATACAGCCTCATTCCCTATTTAGCTAATTCCCATGGAGCAGAATCAGTACCTAATCAAAGGATATCCCCTTCCTCCAGGGTAGAGAGACCTGGCAATATTTATCCAGTGGGATTTCAGAATTATTATGGACCAGTGACTGTGATGTGCCTCTCATTGTCACCTTTTTTTTTAATGGAGTGTTCACTGTGGCTACCCTGTCCCTATTTCATAATTATGTATTGAGAGATTGTAATGGGAAAAGATGAGACAACTTTTCTCTTAAATTCACAAGTCTTCAGATGAGGAGAGGCTGCATCTAGAACTGACATAAATAAAAAAAAAATCCTGAACTTTGAAACTGATTCCATAAATTAATGATAATTCTGGGATGTCTGGAGGAAAGGAGATTATTAGAATTAAAGCATTTTTTGTGTAGAAGGCATTAATTGTTATCTAGAAAGTGAAGCATGGCAGACTGCATTATTGTTCCCAGTTCCCCACCTTTTCCCATAGCTATGCTATATGCCAAGTGACTGCAGAACCCACCACTAGAATCAAAGGCATATTTTTTTCTTCATTGATGTCAGGCTTGGCCAAGTGATTTGCTTTGGCCAGTAGAATGACAGCAGAAGTACATAAGCAGAGTGTTAAAAGGCTCTTGCCTGGTTAGGTTTTGGCACATTTACTCTGCCTTTTATCATGAGAAGACATAGCTTCTTGTCCAAGGAAGATGAAAGAAAGGTACAGTTGACTTAGATAAAAAATCGCAACTTAGCTGAGGGCAGTCTAGATAATCAAAATTTCAAGTGGCTCCAAATGATATATGAAGAAGAAATAAATGCTTCCTGAATGCTCCTGTGCATCAGGTAATCTATTATCCAGTATTACTATGGTAACAGCTAACAGCTAATTAATATCAATCCAGGAATCTGAAGAGTTATTGAGGGAATAATAGTTGCTAGATATTGATTCCAACTTATTTCAGGGGCAATTGTTGGGAAGTCATTGCTATTCAGTACATGTCTACAAATGTCCAAAAAGATCCAGAAAAATTGTGAAACCAGCTGACTGCTTCACAGAAAGTGATAGGGATATTCTCTGAGAGGGAGGGGGCACTGAGTACATAAATGCTATCATTAACTTTACATGTAAAAATATTTTCATTTAATATTAAGAGCAAAGTTTGGATACAATGAAATGAAAATCTTAAACAAAAATTGGAAATGACTACTTCAGAAATAGGCTGGACATTTCCTGCACTTATTATTTCCCCATAAATCTTGATCAAGACAAAAAGTGGAAATCTCCAACTCATGAGCTAAAAGTGACTCTATGTGACATGTTACTGCTCAGAACAGCTCATGGCTCATCCCTCCTGCCCCCATGGCAGGTCATACTGAGACCCTGCTGTGCAACATACAGAATGTGATCCTTCACAGTTAAATACTGATGGTCAGATCAGTCCCATTTCAAGAAAGCTTTTCCCTATATAAGGACTGAATTGTTGTAGTAGCTAACCAGCTGGTTAATATTTTAAAAAGAAACTACTTATTCTGTCTTTACTCTTTGAAAAAAAAAGATTTTATTTATTTATTTCAGGGGAGAAAGAGAGAGAGAGCATGAGCAGAAGAGGAGGAGCAGAGGGAGAGGGAGAAGCAGACTCCCCACTGAGCAGCCCTGGATGCAGGACTTGATCCTAGGACCATGAGATCATGACCTGAGCTGAAGGCAGACACTTAACTGACTGAGCCACCTGCTATGGCATCCTGACAAATTATCATACATGTCTGTTTAGTAACAGACATTTATTTCTCACAGTTTATAGGCTAGAAGTCCAAGATCAACTGGTCTGGCACATCTATATATTCCTGTTCATAGATGGCCATCTTCTCACTGTATCCTCATATGGTGGAGAGCAGAGAGCCAGAGTGAACTCTCATTGCTTTTCTCTTAAGTATATCTGATTCCATTCAAGAGTGTTCCATCTGGATAGCTGATTACCTTAGAAAGGCCCCACCTTCTTAATATCACCACCTTCTAATATCTCCCATTACATAGGTTGGGAGAAAACAGTCAGTCTATAACATTCTCTTAATTTTATTCCTCCTTAGTTTTTTCTTTCCTTTAATCACAATGGTATAGAAATCAATGGTAAATTAAATATATATTTTCTATTTGGCTTCAGATGCTTCTTTTTAATGAGAGAGAGCCACAATGAGATTCACAGATGGATATTTTGCACAAGCACGAGCTGTTGCTTATTCATGAGTAAAATTACTCTCACCAAGTCTGTAAGTAGTGTTAAAGAGTTCAGCACTGCCTCTCATTTCTTAGTCATGGCACTCATGCATTGTGGCCAGGGAGAACATCTAGCCATAAATCTCTCAACAGGGCATTACATTTTCTGTTTTGTCAATGAAGTTTCTCCATTTCTCACTTTAAATTCACTTCACGTGCATGTGCGTGTGTGTGCGTGTGTGTGTGTGTGTTTGTGTGTGTTTGTGTAATTCTAGAGTCAGAATATCTCCTTAAGGCAAAATGAACAATTTTCCAAACACTGGATAATTAAAAAATGGTTTCCAGGTGAGACCTGTAAGCACTGTGATGCCATTTTGTATTCTGGATAATATATACATGGCATTAGACTATGAACTGATCACAGCATGAGGGCAATTCCCAGTTACAGTTTCAATTTGATCCCATAAATTACAAAAGTTAAATCTTTGAATAAAAGTGGCCAAAGGAATAAGAAGAAGAGGCTGAAATCTTTTTCCTCACTTTAAAAATAAAAGTAACAAAGCATGAGTTCTGAGGCATCAATTTCACATGTAAATATACTTATATTTTCTTTATAGGAATATAGTTTCATTTTCCCTTCTTACTTTTAATGACAAAAACATTTACTACCAAATTTTCCTAGCTTTCTTGTATCATATTTGCTTAGTGATATGCAGCTATTTTATATGCTAAAATAAAAATCAGTAATTCCAAGTCTCTCTAGAATAATTAAATGGCAACCAGGGAGAAAACTATCTATATAAAATATATAAACATGTATAGATAAAAAGGCTTTGCAAATAAGCCAGAGTTTCTAAATAAGAAATCATGTCTTAAAACTTCCAATTAGTTGAAAAAATCATATTATAACATTAGCAGACAAAGGAAGTGCAGAAGATGTTTTAGACCTTAATTTTAAAGCATGATCAGGTTATGAACTCTCCTTTGAAAACTGAATTCAAATTAGCTGGGATAGGAGAGTTCTCATCTGCTACTAATTTTAGCATGAAGGGTTGTAAAGGGAAGGTAATGATGAATGGCAATGTATTGAATCACAGATTTTTTCTTTTTTTTTTTGCAAATGTGGTTCCAAAATCTAATGTATTCAAGTACTTAAAATACTTAACTATTCATACAATCACCTGAGATGAAGGAGAGGAAGGAAGGAAGAAAGGGCTTCCTGATCAAAACAGGGAGGGAGGGAGGAAAGCAGCCAAGTTTTACATGTTTCCTATCATCTTTTGCAGTTTGAGCACTGCTTCAACAGCAAGCCCTAAAAGCCTGTGAGACTCATGGTCTACAACACATCTGAGGGCAAAGCACAATATATTAGACATATACCAATTTGGCATCCCGTCCATTCTCATAATTGCTATATATATAAAGTAACAGGACTTGGCTTTATTAATTACAGAGTAAAGAAAATTAACAAGTAAAAATTAAATCAAATGATTACCATTATAAATGGTTAGAAGGTACTCAACTCTCACTATATTCTATATGCTAAGATTTAAACATCACATTTTACCTAAACTTGAAATCAATTTTAAATTTTTTGGAATACCATTATTTTATTCCCATTCTACAGATAAAAGAAATTCAGTTTCTTCCTTGTAAGACAGCCAGCCAGTATTATTGCAAATTACTAGGAACTGAACAACAATGTCTTCTTGCTACCAACTGGAGAGCTATTATGCTGAGTCTTGTAAGTCAGTTGGAGTAGGACAATCATCATATGGTTTCACTCATATGGGGAATATAAGAAATAGTGAAAGGGATTATAAGGGGAAAGGAGGGAAAAATGAGTGGGAAAAATTAGAGAGGGTGACAAAACATGACTCCTAACTCTGGGAAATGAACAAAGGGTAGTGGAAAGGGAGGCGGGCAGGGGATGGGGTAACTGGGTGATAGGCACTGAGGAGGGCACTTGATGGGATGAGCACTTGGTGTTAAACTATATGTTGGCAAATTGAACTTCAAAAAAAAAACATAAAAGTGCTAAAAAAAATCATTTATATCACACTTATTATTAACTTAGAAAACTTGTTAAAATTAGCTATTTTGCTTAATTTCATGGAGTTATCAGATCAAAGGGAACAAAAATACAAACACATTAGGAAATGTAAACAATATGGTAATAAATAATCAGATCTTCCAGATAATAATCTGAGATATTCTGAACAGATACATTCATATAATGATTTTAGAAATGTCAGAGTCCTTAATCTTGATTTAGTCATCATGCCAATTCAATTTTATTGAAGCATCTCTGTAACTTCACAATCATCATTTATTTGACAATAATGAAACAGAGACTTTAGGGTTTAAGGAACTTTTCTGAGGTGGTTTGGTAGAATCAGGATCCAAACCTAGGAATTCTCATTGGAAAGATTGGGTAATGATACCCATAAAGGTAGAAAGTTTTCATTCTGATGCACAATAACAGATGCAAGGAATAATCTTGCCATTTCAACTTCAGAAAGCCCAGGGAAAATTTGTCCTGCCTGGGAGTGTCAAGGAAGGTTCTTATGCAAATAGGAGAAAGGATCTTTGAAAAAGTAGTGCCTTCCTTTTGAAGGAGAACAACAACAAAAGTATATTCCCTGCAATTTCAACTTTTCAAGTGAGCACTTTCAGAGATGAGAAAGCACAATAAACCAGGTTGATAAAGTGCAAGAACCAGTGAAAAGATGTTATCACAAGGATCCAGATGATAAAAGATGAGCATCATGTAGAAAACCAAGGTATTAATTTTCTATTGCTGCTGCAATAAATATGTTGCAAAAGGAGCACAGATCTAGTAATATCATGGTTGTTAGGAAATTGGAAGTCCAAAATTACTCTAAGCTGAGTTTAAAGTCAAGGTTTCAGCATCCCCATTTTTTTCCTTCTGGAGGCACAGGGGAGAATTTGTTTCCTTTCCTTTCTCAGCTACTAGATGTTGCATGCATAGCTCAGGACAATGAAATGAAATCTCATGCTTCTATCTTGACAGACAGATTGATCATCTTGTCTCTCTTACAAAATAATCAGAAATTACATGGACTCACCTTGATAGCCATGATAATGTCCATCACATGATACTAGATTTAAGTACTTCTGCAAACAAGATTTTGCCATGACTAAAGATACCTTATTTCCAAATTCTGGCTATTAGGACATGGACATCAGACTTTACTCATTTTCACCCCATCACAAGACAACATGCAACAATACACACAAAGAAATAACTTGGACCTCACTCCTTGCCAAACTGGAGATTATTATGAAGCAAAAACAAGGTCCTAAGCCATAATGAAGGTAATACACTTTAGCCTTAAGTAATCTGACAATTTAAGATGATTCATACTTAAATAAGAGGTGGTTCAGTTGGTTGGACATCTGACTCTTGGAGATAACAGCTAAGGTAATAATCTCAGGGTAGTGGGCATGAGGCCTCAAGTTGGATTCTGTGTCATCATGGAATCTGCTTGAGAATATATCTCCTTATTCTGCCATTCTTCTTTTGCTCATTGCACTCTCTCTTTCTCTCTCAAAAATAAATAAATAAAAAAAAAAAAAAAACCCAATTCATCCATAGTGGTGGTTCATAGTAATTACAACAGTGTATGAAAATCAAAATCAAATTTTGAGTTAGATCATTAAAATAGAGATTCCTGGGCCCTTTCATAATTAGAGTTCCCATTCATCAAAGGTCTATAGTGAAGTCCAGAAATCTTCCTTTTTTTGTAACTTTTCCTCCCAAATGATTCTTTTTTCTTTCTCCCAAATGATTCTTATTTGCTGCATGATCTAAGACCATGCTTTAAGAAAGGCTAGTCTATGACACTTATGAGGTTTTACCTTTTGTAAACACACACTCACTTCTCCACAGCTTCATTCAGAGAATCAGATCCAGATTAAAATAACAAAAAGACCATGAAAGTTCAAATGCACACACTTTAAACCTATTTATAAAATTATTTGTTTGTGGGTTTCATATCAAAAACCACAAAGTAATGAAGCCAACTATAACATAAAAGTCATTATTTTTAAGTTTATAGGGAAAATAGGTAGCTGTTTTAGATAAAGTTAGAAGACATCTGATAATTCTTTGTGCATTATTTATTGAATATCTACTATGGGCATGCACGGTTCTCAAAACTATATAGTAATCAATTCATTTTAACTCTCACTCCATGGTTGATAATTATTATAAGCTCTGTTTTGCAGATGAGAAAACAGATTTAGGGGATTAAACATATGTCCAATATCACTGCAGAAATAACTGAACTGATATTTCCTAAAGGACCTGTATATCCCTTAGTTCTAAATTTATACCCTTCCTACACAAGCTGCTTTATCCTCTGCAGGATTGGCCTAACCAACAAACCTTTGATAGAGATTCTAGAAACCACAATACTCTAAACTCACAG
Organism: Nyctereutes procyonoides; assembly: GCF_905146905.1. Lineage (NCBI taxonomy): Eukaryota > Metazoa > Chordata > Mammalia > Carnivora > Canidae > Nyctereutes > Nyctereutes procyonoides. Next base: position 6,718 of record NW_026575062.1, on the reverse strand, counting down.
TAATTCAAATATAAAGTGTATAAGAGGGGATCTCTGGGTGGCTCAATGGAGTTTAGCGCCTGCCTTTGCATCAAGGGTGTGATCCTGGAGTCCCGGGATCGAGTCCCACATCATTGCTCCCTGCATGGAGCCTGCTTCTCCCTCTGCCTGTGTCTCTGTCTCTCTCTCTCTCTGTGTGTGTGTCATGAATAAATAAATAAAATCTTTAAAAAAATGATAATCATTTAATAGATATACCTGATCTCTAAATAAGAAGAAATATGCTAACCAAGATAAAGAACCCAGAACTAAGAATCAGTGGTTGGGATTTTATCCTGGCATCAGGACTCTATCTCTGGAACCTTGACTTACAGCCTTTCATCTTCATGGTCTACTACATTTTCTGATCGGAAAATAAAAGGGCTAAAAAAAATAAAATAATCCCTAAGATGCTCACAGTTTTAATACTTCCAGGAGATTTTATGTTATAATGATTTAGCCAAGGTCATCAAACATCATAATAATCAATGCTCAAATGATTTATTTGATTTGGATCACTCAAAAAGGACTTCTTTATATCACCAGAAATCTTTGGCTGAAAGCTATCTAAATAAGAAAGAAATATGAAAGGAAGCCTGAAACATGCTTATAGCTTGCCTAAAAACACTCAAAGGAATAAAGTGAAAGAAATAAATAGACTACTTATTCCAGAGGTACAGAAACACACTGTAACATGATGTACTTCTGAGTCAAGGAGGAAGCAAAAAAAATTTCTCAGAATAGGCAAGAATATGATAGATTCAGAAACTTAGGTGAATTCACATCAGTCCTTGCTTAGGAGCCTTTGTCATCTCATGATCTTTAGATATGATGTGAAAAAGCAAAATGACCAGGGCCAGATTAAAAGCAGCAAAAAAATTAAGTTCCAACAAGTGAGCTGTGCAATCCACTTTATCAGGCAAGTAAAAAGCAATTGATAGGATACTGAAACTATAAAAAGCTGACACAGTGAGTTTAAAAGTACAGGTTCTGAAGCTTCTTAGTATGGGACAAACACAACATGAGAGATCCTCCAAATGGAGGAATGATAGTGAGCACTGAGTATCGGGTACAGAGACAAATAGATGGCTGTGGATCATGTCCCTAAAATTGACTCATTGTTTACTGAGTATCACCACCAGATTTAGCCATCATCATGCTAATCATAGGAAGGATTAGAAGAGACCAGAGGATTTGAGATTCCCACCACATCCTTCAGTGGTCTGGGACAATGAATGATAGATCCTGGCTATATGCCTTAAAGCCAGGAATGCCTAAGTCAAGGGTGTCTATAATTTGAGGAAATACCTTGACTGAAAGTCCACAACTCAGTTTTTCCCGAGACTGTCGGAGGAGGGGCAAGATGGCGGAAGAGCAGGGTCCCCAAATCACCTGTCCCCAACAAATTACCTAGATAACCTTCAAACCATCCTGAAAATCTACGAATTCAGCCTGAGATGTAAAGAGAGACCAGCTGGACCGCTACAGTGAGAGGAGTTCGCGCTTCTATCAGGTAGGAAGACGGGGAAAAAGAAATAAAGAAACAAAAGGCCTCCGAGGGGGAGGGGCCCTGCGAGGAGCCGGGCTGAGGCCGGGGCGAGTGTCCCCAGGACAGGAGAGCCCCGTCCCGGAGGAGCAGGAGCTGCACCAACCTTCCCGGGCGGAAAGGGGCTCGCAGGGAGTTGGAGCAGGACCCAGGAGGGCGGGGATGCCCTCGGGCTCCCGGGGACACTAACAGACACCTGCGAGCGCAGGGGAGTGCTCCGAGCTCCCTAAGGGCTGCAGCGCGCACCGGAGCAGTTCGGAGGGGCTCGGGAGCGGCTCCAGGGAGGGAGCTGCGGGGCGGGAGCGCAAATCCAACAGCACAGGCCCCGGAGCACAGGGCGCAGGGACACAGCCCAGGATCCGGCCTCCCCCCGGGACAGGCAGAGGCCGGGAGGGCCCAGGACAGCAAGGACGAACCTGCCCCGAGCTGAGCAGATCAGCGGCCCCGCCCCGGAGCCTCCAGGCCCTGCAGACGGAGAACAGAGCCCGTAGTTCCTGCGGAGGCTGAATCCAGGCTTCCAGAGTTGCCATAGCAACTGCGACTGTTCCTCCTGAGACCTCACGGGGTAAACAACCCCCGCTGAGCCCTGCAGCAGGCAGGGGCAGAGCAGCTCCCCCAAGTGCTAACACCTGAAAATCAGCACAGCAGGCCCCTCCCCCAGAAGACCAACTGGACGGACCAGTTCCAGGGGAAGTCAAGGGGCTTAAAGTCTACAGAAATACTCCCCCGTGTTTTTTTTTCTTTTTTTCTTTTTTCCTTTCTTTTTGATTTCTGATTGCTTCCCCCACCCCCTTTTTTTCTCACCTTTCTTTCTTGTTCTTTCCCTTTTTCTTCTCTTCTTTCCTTTTTCTTTTCTTTTTCTTTTTTCTTTTTCTCTTTTCTTTCCTTCTCTCTCTTTCTCTCCTTTTCCCAATACAACTTGTTTTTGGCCACTCCGCACTGAGCAAAATGACTAGAAGGAAAACCTCACCTCAAAAGAAAGAATCAGAAACAGCCCTCTCTCCCACAGAGTTACAAAATCTGGATTACACTTCAATGTCAGAAAGCCAATTCAGAAGCACTATTATACAGCTACTGGTGGCTCTAGAAAAAAGCATTAAGGACTCACGAGACTTCATGACTGCAGAATTTAGATCCAATCAGGCAGAAATTAAAAATCAACTGAATGAGATGCAATCCAAACTAGAAGTCCTAACGACGAGGGTTAACGAGGTGGAAGAACGAGTAAGTGACATAGAAGACAAGTTAATGGCAAAGAGGGAAACTGAGGAAAAAAGAGACAAACAATTAAAGGACCATGAAGACAGATTAAGGGAATTAAATGACACCCTAAGGAAGAAAAACCTACGTTTAATTGGGGTTCCCGAGGGCGCCGAAAGGGACAGAGGGCCAGAATATGTATTTGAACAAATCCTAGCTGAAAACTTTCCCAATCTGGGAAGGGAAACAGGCATTCAGATCCAGGAAATAGAGAGATCCCCCCCTAAAATCAATAAAAACCGTTCAACACCTCAACATCTAATAGTGAAGCTTGAAAATTCCAAAGATAAAGAGAAGATCCTTAAAGCAGCAAGAGACAAGAAGTCCCTGACTTTCATGGGGAGGAATATTAGGGTAACAGCAGACCTCTCCACAGAGACGTGGCAGGCCAGAAAGGGCTGGCAGGATATATTCAAGGTCCTAAATGAGAAGAACATGCAACCAAGAATACTTTATCCAGCAAGGCTCTCATTCAAAATGGAAGGAGAGATAAAGAGCTTCCAAGACAGGCAGGAACTGAAAGAATATGTGACCTCCAAACCAGCTCTGCAGGAAATTTTAAGGGGGACTCTTAAAATTCCCCTTTAAGAAGAAGTTCAGTGGAACAATCCACAAAAACAAGGACTAAATAGATATCATGATGACACTAAACTCATATCTGTCAATAGTAACTCTGAACGTGAACGGGCTTAATGACCCCATCAAAAGGCGCAGGGTTTCAGACTGGATAAAAAAGCAGGACCCATCTATTTGCTGTCTACAAGAGACTCATTTTAGACAGAAGGACACCGACAGCCTGAAAATAAAAGCTTGGAGAACCATTTACCATTCAAATGGTTCTCAAAAGAAAGCAGGGGTAGCCATCCTTATATCAGATAAACTAAAATTCACTCCGAAGACAGTAGTGAGAGACGAAGAGGGACACTATATCATACTTAAAGGATCTATCCAACAAGAGGACTTAACAATCCTCAATATATATGCCCCGAATGTGGGAGCTGCCAAATACTTAAACGAATTATTAACCAAAGTAAAGAAATACTTAGATAATAATACACTTATACTTGGTGACTTCAATCTAGCTCTCTCTACCCTCGATAGGTCTTCTAAACACAACATCTCCAAAGAAACGAGAGCTTTAAATGATACACTGGACCAGATAGATTTCACAGATATCTACAGAACTTTACATCCAAACTCAACTGAATACACATTCTTCTCAAGTGCACATGGAACTTTTTCCAGAATAGACCACATACTGGGTCACAAATCGGGTCTGAACCGATACCAAAAGATTGGGATCGTCCCCTGCATATTCTCAGACCATAACACCTTGAAATTAGAACTCAATCACAAGAAGAAGTTTGGAAGGACCTCAAACACGTGGAGGTTAAGGACCATCCTGCTAAAAGATAAAAGGGTCAACCAGGAAATTAAGGAAGAATTAAAAAGATTCATGGAAACTAATGAGAATGAAGATACAACTGTTCAAAATCTTTGGGATGCAGCAAAAACAGTCCTGAGGGAGAAATACATCGCAATACAAGCATCCATTCAAAAACTGGAAAGAACTCAAATACAAAAGCTAACCTTACACATAAAGGAGCTAGAGAAGAAGCAGCAAATCGACCCGACGCCCAGCAGAAGAAGAGAGTTAATTAAAATTCGAGCAGAACTCAACGATATTGAGACCAGAAGAACTGTGGAACAGATCAATAGAACCAGGAGTTGGTTCTTTGAAAGAATTAATAAGATAGATAAACCATTAGCCAACCTTATTAAAAAGAAGAGAGAGAAGACTCAAATTAATAAAATCATGAATGAGAAAGGAGAGATCACTACCAACACCAAGGAAATACAAACGATTTTAAAAACATATTATGAACAGCTCTACGCCAATAAATTAGGCAATCTAGAAGAAATGGACGCATTCCTGGAAAGCCACAAACTACCAAAACTGGAGCAGGAAGAAATAGAAAACCTGAACAGGCCAATAACCAGGGAGGAAATTGAAGAAGTCATCAAAAACCTCCCAAGACACAAGAGTCCAGGGCCAGATGGCTTCCCAGGGGATTTCTATCAAACGTTTAAAGAAGAAATCATACCTATTCTATTAAAGCTGTTTGGAAAGATAGAAAGAGATGGAGTACTTCCAAATTCATTCAATGAGGGCAGCATCACCTTAATTCCAAAGCCAGACAAAGACCCCACCAAAAAGGAGAATTACAGACCAATATCCCTGATGAACATGGATGCAAAAATTCTCAACAAGATACTAGCCAATAGGATCCAACAACACATTAAGAAAATTATTCACCATGACCAAGTAGGATTTATCCCCGGGACACAAGGCTGGTTCAACACTCGTAAAACAATCAATGTGATTCATCATATCAGCAAGAGAAAAACCAAGAACCATATGATCCTCTCATTAGATGCAGAGAAAGCATTTGACAAAATACAGCATCCATTCCTGATCAAGACTCTTCAGAGTGTAGGGATAGAGGGAACTTTCCTTGATATCTTAAAAGCCATCTACGAAAAGCCCACAGCAAATATCATTCTCAATGGGGAAGCACTAGGAGCCTTTCCCCTAAGATCAGGAACCAGACAGGGATGTCCACTCTCACCACTGCTATTCAACATAGTATTGGAAGTCCTAGCCTCAGCAATCAGACAACAAAAAGACATTAAAGGCATTCAAATTGGGAAAGAAGAAGTCAAACTCTCCCTCTTCGCCGATGACATGATACTCTACATAGAAAACCCAAAATCCTCCACCCCAAGATTGCTAGAACTCATACAGCAATTTGGCAGCATGGCAGGATACAAAATCAATGCCCAGAAATCAATGGCATTCCTATACACTAACAATGAGACTGAAGAAAGAGAAATTAAGGAGTCAATCCTATTTACAATTGCACCCAAAAGCATAAGGTACCTAGGAATCAACCTAACCAAAGAGGTATAGGATCTATACCCTAAAAACTGTAGAACACTTCTGAAAGAAATTGAGGAAGACACAAAGAGATGGAAAAATATTCCATGCTCATGGATTGGCAGAATTAATATTGTGAAAATGTCAATGTTACCCAGGGCAACTTACACGTTCAATGCAATCCCTATCAAAATACCATGGACTTTCTTCAGAGAGTTAGAACAAATTATTTTAGATTTGTGTGGAATCAGAAAAGACCCCGAATAGCCAGGGGAATTTTATTTATTTTTTTAAAGATTTTATTTATTTATTCATTAGAGACACACACAGAGAGAGAGAGAGAGAGGCAGAGACACAGGCAGAGGGAGAAGCAGGCTCCACGCAGGCAGCCTGACTGGGACTCGATCCCGGGATTCCAGGATCACACCCCAGGCTGAAGGCAGGCCCTAAACCGCTGAGCCACCGGGGCTGCCCAGCCAGGGGAATTTTAAAAAAGAAAACCATATCTGGGGGCATCACAATGCCAGATTTCAGGTTGTACTACAAAGCTGTGGTCATCAAGACAGTGTGGTACTGGCACAAAACAGACACATAGATCAATGGAACAGAATAGAGAACCCAGAAGTGGACCCTGAACTTTATGGTCAACTAATATTTGATAAAGGAGGAAAGACTATCCACTGGAAGAAAGACAGTCTCTTCAATAAATGGTGCTGGGAAAATTGGACATCCACATGCAGAAGAATGAAACTAGACCACTCTCTTACACCATACACAAAGATAAACTCAAAATGGATGAAAGATCTAAGTGTGAGACAAGATTCCATCAAAATCCTAGAAGAGAACACAGGCAACACCCTTTTTGAACTTGGCTACAGTAACTTCTTGCAAGATACATCCACGAAAGCAAAAGAAACAAAAGCAAAAATGAACTATTGGGACTTCATCAAGATAAG
>NW_026575061.1:0-865 GCF_905146905.1 Nyctereutes procyonoides | reverse complement strand
GGAAACGAACTAGGGGTTGTGGAAGGGGAGGAGGGCGGGGGGTGGGGGTGAATGGGTGACGGGCACTGAGGGGGGCACATGACGGGATGAGCACTGGGTGTTATTCTGTATGTTGGCAAATTGAACACCAATAAAAAAGAAATTTATTATAAAAAAAATAAAATAAAAAATAAAAATACAAAAAAGTTAATCTGTTTCATAATTCGAAAGTTAATTTAAATATGTTTGGAGATCAATGTATGGAATGGCAATGGAAAGTTTAATTTAAAAATAAAAGCCTTACATGGTCCCAAGAAAAAAGAATAGGAGAGAGCAATTAATGGCAAAAAATAAAGAGTACAGCATTTGGATCCATAATATACCCTTTAACCTACAAGGGATCAGCATAGAAGGGGAAAATAAAAACTGACTTAAAAGCAGTTTTACATGAGCTTCAACTGCTAGTCCAGAAAAAGCTGGGACCCTTTCTCATACTAGTCACTATCCCAAAGCTTAAAATAATAAGCAAAGAGGAAAAGTATGGCTCAAGGGTTACTTCTACAAATGTAATTTTCTATTATCAAAAGGATGATGCATATACATTGGTGTTTAATATAATTGACCAAGTATCAGATTCAGGGCTCCAGCTGTAGAGAGAGATAATTGAATTCTTAAATAGGCCTCTCTCCAGTCATTGGTCTGACTTCTCCCATAGTTTCTTTGGGTTAGAACATTTTATTTGAAAAATATTATGAATCATTGCTATAATTCCTAAAACATTTTAAGTGGGACTTTGTCCATTTTTTTCACTACTATATTTTCAGCCTCTCAACAGTATCAGGCACAAACTGGTACCCAATAAATGGTTATGGAAAGAAAAAAAAAA
>NW_026575060.1:0-47485 GCF_905146905.1 Nyctereutes procyonoides | reverse complement strand
CCTAGGGCCCTGGAATCAAGCCCCACATCGGGCTCTGTGCTCAGGGGGCAGCCTGCTTCTCTTCTATGCCTGCTGCTCCCTCTGCTCTCTTTTTCTCTTTCATAAATAAATAAAAGATTGGACCTCTTTTTCCCCCTCCCTTCCCCTGCATGCCCCCCATGTAAATAGGTGTTTTTATGAAAGCCCTGGGGCAGAGCCCATGGGCAGAAAGAAGGTGCCCGGGCTTTTTTGATTTCAAAACTAAAACTTGCCATTGAAAACAAATTAAGCCATAGAGAAATGAATCATAAAATGAATCTCATAAGAATAATTTATTTAATTTCTCCAATAAATATTTTGACATATATAAGATAGATGGTTTTTGGTTTTTTTTTAAAGATTTTATTTATTTATTCATGAGAGACAGAGAGAGAGCGCGGCAGAGACATAGGATGAGGGAGAAGCAGGCTGCATGCAGGGAGCCCGATGTGGGACTCGATCCCTGGACTCCAGGATCATGCCCTGAGCCTAAAGCAGAGTTTAACCGCTGAGCCATCCAGGCGTCCCAAGAAGGATGGTTTTATGTGAATTTTCATGGATTTTGCAACAGGATTATAGCATACATTCTCCTCCAAAAGTTTGTTTTGTTTTTTCCACTTAGCATTATATCTTCAACTTCTTTGCGTGTCAGAATTTAGAGGTGTATATCTATTTGGAAAAACCATAAAAATTTATAATTACATTTTTAAATTTATTTATTCATTTATTTATTTGGGTCACCTCTACACCCAACATGAGTCCAGAACTCACAACCCCTGAGATCAAGAGACACATGCTCTTCTGATTAAGCCAGGAAAGCACCCTGATAATTACATTTTTTAAAAAATTTTATTTTCCTAACTGTATCAGCCAAGGTTGAGATGGTTTCTCTCTTGAATCTTCTCTTATCAAAATCTTTCTGATATGAAGAACATAAAGGTGAAGCTGAGGTAGTTGAATTAAGGGAAGGATTGAGTTTTGGGACTCTCCTTAAGAGCTCAATGTGACTTCGTCATTCCCTTAAAAAAAAAAAATCACTGTTAACTTTAATATCTTTCCAGACATTTGTGTGTGTACACATGACACACAACAGAATTAAAACACATTTTTCCTGTCCAAATATGGAATTTCATCATATATTTTGTTTTGCAACCTGCCTTTTCTACTTACGAATATATCAGAAAAAAATGTATATAGATGTCACAGAGTGGGTGTCCCACTGGCTTAGTCAGGAGAGCATGTGACTCTTGATCTCCAGGGTTGTGAGTCTGAGCCTCACATTGGGCACAGAGCTTACTTACAAATTAAGAAATAAATAAGATAAAATGGATGGTGTGCATGAACACAGAAATATGAGTGGGTTTTTTGGTTTGTGGTTTTTTGGTTTTTTTTTAATATATATATTTTTAAATTTTATTTATTTATACATGAGAGACGCAGAAAGAGAAAGAGGCAGAGACACAGGCAGAGGGAGAAGCAGGCTCCATGCACCGGGAGCCCGACGTAGGATTCGATCCCGGGTCTCCAGGATCGCGCCCCGGGCCAAAGGCAGGCGCCAAACCACTGCGCCACCCAGGGATCCCGAAATAAATAAAATCTTAAAAAAAAAACCCACCAAACTCTTGTGAGAACTGTACAGATAGGAAAACTTAATATTTTTAAAATGTTGGTGCTCCTTGCATGAATTTACATTCAATGTTATCTCAATTAAAATATTAGAAGAATGGGGGCAGGGATCCCTGGGTGGTGCAGCGGTTTGGCGCCTGCCTTTGGCCCGGGGCGCGATCCTGGAGACCCGGGATCGAATCCCACATCGGGCTCCCAGTGCATGGAGCCTGCTTCTCCCTCTGCCTGTGTCTGTGCCTCTCTCTCTTTCTCTCTGTGTGACTATCATAAATAAATAAAAATTAAAAAAAATTAGAAGAATGGGGGCAAATTTGTGGGGACCCCTTTCAGTCCTGAGAGCTTTGTCTGTATCTTTACTTAATAAACTTCTATCCCTTTACACACACACACACACACTAATATCTATCTATCTATCTATCTATCTATCATCTATCTATCTATCTATCATCTATCTATCTATCTATCTATCTATCTATCTATCTATACTATGTGTGTGTATATATATAGATATCTATGTGTGTGTGTGTATATATATTTATATATATATCAGAAGAATGGGTTTCTTTTTAGAAGTTGAAAAAAATAATCCTTTTTTTTTGAAAAAATTAATCCTGAAAAATTCCAAAAAAGGAAAATGAGAGAGTAGCCCAGCAGATATTTTTGAAATATGTATGTAATTTAGTGCTGCAGAAAAAAATAGATCAATGGGACAAAGATGGCCCAAAATAGCACCAAGTACATATGAAAATTTAATGTACAGTAAAGTTGGTATTTCAAATCAAAGTAAAAAAGATGGAGGGATGCCTGGGTGGCTTAGTCAGTCGAGTGTCTGCCTTTGGCTAAGGTTATGATCCCGGGGTCCTGGGATTGAGTCATGCACTGACTCCCTGCTCAGTGGAGAGTCTGCTTCTCCCTCTCCCTCTGTCCTTCATGCTGTCTCTCTCTCCCTTGTGCTGTCTCTTGAATAAGTAAATGAAATCTAAAAAAAGAAAAAAGAAAAGATGGATTGTTGAGTAAAAGATATTGGCTAGGTATTGATAAAAACACAAAGATGAATTCTTGTTTTACAGCATACCCACAAATAAATCCCATAGAAATCAAAGATTTAAACATAAGTGAAAGCTACAAAATTACTAGAAGAAACATTGATAAGTATTTTTAATATTTAATACTTATAATACTCGGATGAAAGTCTTTTTTCTTCTTTAATATTTTATTTATTTATTTGACAGAGAGAGTGCACCAGCAGGGGGAAAGGCAGTCTGATGCTGGCGGATCCCAGGATTCTGGGGTCACGACCTGAGCTGAACAGATGCTTAACTGACTGAGCCACCCGGGGTGCCCCAAGATTATTAAATTTGATTAATAATAATTATTTTTAATTCCATAGCATAGGGGAAAAAAGAGAAATCTACATTTGCAAAATATATGACAAACAAAATGTTAATTTATTTCATATACAAGAATTGAAATTGATATGTCAAATTCTGCAACTGTTATGGTTCGTGTGCTAATTTTATCAGTTTTGCTTTATATATTTTGGTATCATTTTATTTGGTTTATATATATTTAAAACTGTTATATGTTCATGGTAAATTGGGTCTTTTTATTTTTTAAAAGATTTTATTTATTTATTCATGAGAGACACAGAGAGGCAGAGACACAGGCAGAGGGAGAAGCAGGCTCCATGAAGGGAGCTCGATGTGGGACTCGATCCAGGGTTTCCAGGATCACGCCTGGGGCTGCAGGCGGCGCTAAACCGCTGCACCACCGGGGCTGCCCTATTTTATTTTTTAAAAGATCTTACTATTTATTCATGAGAGACACACACACACAGAGGCAGAAACACAGACAGAGGGAGAAGCAGGATCTATGCAGGGAGCCTGATGTGGGACTAGATCTCAGGACCCAGGGAATCATGCCTTCGGCAAGAGGGAGGTGCTCAACCGCTAAGCCACCCAGGCAACCCCCTTTAATTTCATTTTATTTTTTTAATCTAAGATTTTATTTATTTATTCATGAGAGACACACACAGAGAGAGGCAGAGACACAGGCAGAGGGAGGATCAGGCTCCGTGTAGGGAGTCCGAACTGGGACTTGATCCTAGGACTCCAGGATCACGCCCTGGGCAGAAGGCAGGCGCTCAAACTGCTGAGCCACCTAGGCTGCCCTTTAATTTCATTTTAAATCCCAATATGGGGCTTAAACTCACAACCCTGAGACCAAGAGTCCTATGCTCCAGGGCAAAAATGAATAAATGAATGAATAAAATCTTTTTTAGTAGCATTCTTTTTATTTTTTATTTTTTTTAATTTTTATTTATTTATGATAGTCAGAGAGAGAGAGAGAGAGAGAGAGAGAGAGAGAGAGGCAGAGACACAGGCAGAGGGAGAAGCAGGCTCCATGCACCGGGAGCCGACGTGGGATTTGATCCCGGGTCTCCAGGATCGCGCCCTGGGTCAAAGGCAGGTGCCAAACTGCTGCGCCACCCAGGGATCCCAGTAGCATTTTTTTTAAGATTTTATTTATTTAAAAAAATAAAATAAAAAAATAATAAAAAAAAGATTTTATTTATTTATTCATGAGAGACACACAGAGAGAGGCAGAGACACAGGCAAAGAGAGAAGCAGGCTCCATGCAGGGAGCTCCATGTAGGACACGATCCTAGGACCTGGGGATCAGGCCCTGAGCCCGAGGCAGATGCTCAACTGCTGAGCCACCCAAGTGTCCCTAATTAATAAAATCTTTAAAAAAAGTCCTATATTCCACCAGCCAGCCAGGTGCCCCCAAATAACTCTCTTTTATTATTATTTTTGAAGATTTTATTTACCTCTTCATGAGAGACACAGAGAGAGATAGAGAGAGAGAGAGTGAGAGAGAGAGAGAGAGAGAGAGAGGCAGAAACACAGGCAGAGGGAGAAGCAGGCTCCATGCAGGGAGCCCAATGTGGGACTCGATCCCGGTTCTCCAGTATCACACCCTGGGCTGAAGGCGGCGCTAAACCGCTGAGCCACCCGGGCTGCCCAAATAACTCTCTTTTAATTAAAATTTGCCTGGCATTTATTGATTCTTTTTCTTTTGAGTTTCCAGATCTTTAGACTCGAGGTACATCTGTTGTTAAAGCCTCATAGCTGTTGCCAATTCTTCCAGCCCCACTGGTACCAAGTCAGGGTCACCTCTCACCTAGATAATTGCAATAGTTTCTAACGGTCTCTCAGCATCTATCTTTGCCTAAATTTAGTGCAAAATTTCTTTTAGGTATATGATTAAGCATGGAGTTATACTGGACATCAGGTAGTTGTATCCTACAATTATCTTTTTCTCATAAAGCCCCCAAATTCAGTAGCTTAAAATAACAATTACTGTGGCACCTGGGTGGCTCAGTGGTTGAGCGTCTGCATTCGGCTCAAGTCATGATCCTCACAGGGAGCCTGCTTCTCCCTCTGCCTGTGTCTCTGCCTCTCTCTGTGTGTCTCTTATGAATAATGAATAAAATCTTAAAAAATAAATAAAATAACAATTATTTATTACCACTCTGGTATCTGTGAAATAGGCTAGGAGTGGTCAGCAGATACAGGTTGAGTTTGGCTAAGCCTCAAGCTACAGATTTAGCTGAGTGAGGCTTCTCTGGTTTGGACTAAGAGATCTCTCTATACGTTTACTCTGGAGGCCAGGCTAAATTTGAAGCCATTACCCAGGGAAGCTCTTTCCTGGCAATGGCAGATATGCAAGTGGGTAAATGATAATAGGCATGATCTCTTAAGGCCTGGGCTTAGAGCTGAGACAGGTACTTCTTTTGCCTTATTTTATTGGCCAAGTCATGTCAAATGGCTGAACCTAAAATTAAAGGGAAGCATGAAAAAATAAAAAATAAATTGGAAAAAAAAAGAGGTGCCTGGCTGCCTCAGTTGGAAATGCATGCAACTCTTGATCTCATAGTCTGGAGTTCAAGTCCAACTTGGCTGAAATAAACAAATGGAAGCATACCCCTGTTTGGGTTGCTATAACAAAAATACCATAGTAAGTGAGTTATAAACAACACGAATTTATTTCTCACGGTTCTGGAGGCTGGGAGGTCCAAGATCAAGCCATCAGCAGGTTTAGTGTCTGATGAGAGCTAACTTCCTGGTTCATGGACTGCCACCTTTTTGCTGTAATCTCACATGAGGGAAGGAGTGGGAATTCTTTGGGAGTAGGGAGCCTCTGTAAGGGCACTAATCCTATTCATGAGAGCTTCACCCTCATGATCTAATCATTTCCCAAAGGCCACACCTGATTGTGGGAGGCACAAATATTCAGACCACAACAAAACTACAAAACCATTTGACAAAGAGCATGGAATGGGGGGGTGGAGTAGGGTGGATGAAGAATTGGGGCACAGTCAACTTTCCTAGAAAGCCGTGCTTTGCTTTCTAAAGTGGTGGTATATTTTTATACTCTTATTAGCGGTAAAGACAGTTCCCATTTTTGCATTCTTGTCCACAATTGATATTTACTTGATCAAATTAAAAAAAATCAAAACCATCTTAACTGTACTGTAAATGTTTGTGTCCCTCCAAATGTAAATGCTAAAGTCCTAACGTTAACCCAATGTCATGGTATAAGTTGGTGGGGTCTTTGGGAGATGATAAGGCCTTGAGGGGAAAGACCTCATGAATGAGATTAATGCTTTTATAAGACTTACCAAACTGGCACTTTCATCTTGGACTTCAGTGTCTAGACCAAAACTGTGAGAAATACACTTCTGGTTGTTTTTTCTTTTTGGTAAAGATTTTATTTATTTATTCACACAGAGAGAGAAAGAGGCAGAGACACAGGCAGAGGGAGAAGCAGGCCCCATGCAGGAAGCCTGATGTGGGACTCGAACTCTGGGACTCCAGGATCACACCCTGGGCCAAAGGCACGTGCTAAACCACTGAGCCACCCAGGGATCTCCATACTTCTGTTGTTTATCAGCTACCTAGTCCATGGTATTTTGTTAAAGCAGCCTGAACAGGCTAAGACATTAAGCATTTTTTTAAGATTTTATTTATTTATTCATGAGAGACACACACACAGAGAGGCAGAGACACAGGCAGAGGGAGAAGCAGGCTCCACGCAGAGAGCCTGATGTGGGACTCGATCCAGGGTCTTCAGGATCATGCCCTGGGCTGCAGGTGGCGCTAAACCGCTGCGCCACCAGGGCTGCCCTAAGCATTTTTTTAAAAAATATTTTATTTATTTATTCATGAGAGACACAGAGAGAGGCAGAGACATAGGCAGAAGGAGAAGCAGGTTCCCTGAGGGAAGCCTGATGTGGGACTCGATCCCAGCACTCAGGGATCACGCCCTGGCCAAAGGCAGCCACTCGACTGAGCCACCCAGGCATCTTTTTTCATTTTTCTTGGGTAATATACCTAGGAGTGGACTTGGTGTGCCATATGATAACTATTTTACCTATAAAATCTATTTTCTATTCAGTTTGTCTTGTTTCTTCACTAAAACATGTCCTTTTCAAAATATTTTACCTCTGATACATACAAATGGTTCTCAGATAAGGAAATGCAAACAACTCCTAACTCTAAAAAAATACCCAATGTCATAATAAAAATGTAAACCTAAAAGTATAGGATCCCTTTCACACTTCAGATTGGTAAAGATAAAACACTTGGGCACCTCTTGAGGCACCTGGGTTAAGGGTCTACCTTTGCCCAGGTCATGATCCCAGGGTCCTGGGTTGGAGGTAACCCCCCAATATTGAGCGGGAGTGTGCTTCTCCCTCTTCCCACTCCCCTACTCATACTCTCTCTCTCTCAAGTAAATAAGTAAAATATTTAAAATAATTTAAATACTTGTTAATTAAATATTTTGGTAACTATATGCAGAAACTGGCACCCTTACACCTCATCGGCTACTTAACTTTATGCCAGTCCTCAAGCATTGAGTCGAGAGACAGAGGTGCCGTGCCAGCCCGTTTTGCCAATTCATTCATTGGGCTCAATTTCCTCATTAAACAAAAAACAAAACAAAAAACAACAACAACAACAAAAAAAGGGACGCCTTGGTGGCCCAGCGGTTGAGCATCTCCCTTTGGCTCAGGGCGTGATCCCGCAGTCCCAGGATCGAGCCCCACATCGGGCTGCCTGCAAGGAGCCTGCTTCTCCCTCTGCTTGTGTCTCTGCCTCTCTCTCTTTCTCTGTGTCTCTATAAATAAATAAATAAATAAATAAATAAATAAATAAATAAATAAATAAATAAATAATCTTAACAAAAAAACAAAAACAAATCCAAAAAACCAAGCCCATGATGTCACATGTACATTCAGAATTTTTATTTCAAAACAAAGAACCATGGTAACATTAATAATAGAAAATCCATTTGGAAATATTCACAATCTGGTCACTGAGAAATGGGAAAACTTCCACGCTGCATTACTGCCAACCCACTGTTTTTGAGAAGCCAGAAGTAGAGGTGCACTTACAGGAAGTCATCTGTTCAACCAAGCCCCATTACATATAAGCTCTGTGAGACTTTTTTTTCCAAAGGCTCAATGATCAGAGGAAACAGTGAGAACTAGTGACTGAAATACTGTCATTGGCAAGGGTTTGGCTAAAGGGTCTTAAGTATATAAGCACCAAGGAGAGAAAGGGTAATCAAAAAACCTATGTAAGAAGGAAGACCGAGTAAAGTGTCATGGGGCCCAATCTCCATTTATAAAAATACTGGGAAACTAGATGATTTGTGGAGGTGTCCATGACCTGGGGCAAGCATCCATCCTTCCAACTCATCTGACTCTTAAAATGCTCCATAGTTAGAAGTCTTCAGTTTGTTTCTTATCCCCTTAAAAGAAAGGCCCCTTCTCCACGACTCTCTTCCAAGAGGCCACAATGTTCTGATCTCACACTTTTCTTTGCTATTCCCACCATCTGGCTCTAGAGGGAGGTGAATCCTCCACCCTCAATGTCAAGATTTAAGGAGTTCTCTCCCAACTCTCCAACAAGGAAAGGTAGCTAGGGGAGACTGAACTCTAAAGTTTGGAAGAAAACCATAGATGCAAATTCCACCCAGCAGAGGCAGTGTTATTTATATACATAGAGATGAGTTTTAACATATTCTATTCAAAAGGGGGCTATAGAGCATAGGGGACACAAGTTACCAATAAACAACTTCCACCCAGAGCAAAGTGACAGTGCGTATACATTCATACTCTCAAGTGGGCTACACTGCACATTTACTCATACCATCCCAAATGTATGGGCCCCTAAGGGCACTTGTACGTAATACTATGGAAATATGGTAACAGAAGAACAAGCATGCCATGACCCTAAAGCAACAACATACTTCCATTAGATAATAGTCGTTCAGGAAAAATCCTCTCCCAGAGCTGAGGTTACAAATTCCAAGTTAGTTATGAACATTCTCCTCTGAATTCTTTTAAAGCTATGGCTTAAAACAAAACAACAATCAATAACTAAAATCTCCTAAATAACAAAATGGAGAAAATACTGAACCTCTATCAAGAACCATTATTTGGGTTGCTCATTTAGAAGGTTCTCCTACTAGGCGGGTGTTAGGAATATTTTTAAAACAAACAAAACAAACCCCCACAAAAAATGAGTCCACTACAAGGGTAAGAAGTCATTTGGTCCAGTGCAAGGAGAAAGGATTTCTAGAAATAACCTTCCCTTCCTTCTCTGGACTCCAACCAAAATTAGGACCCATCAACCACTGTGAACTATAATGCCCATCTTAATAATAACCCTAGATTTCAAGTAATACTACATGTAATTTTAAACAGAGAAAAAGATTCCAAAGGTAAGCAGTAGCTTAATACAGGCACATGACTTTTCTGAGAAATTAAACTTGAGAGTTTCCACCTGAAAGGTTAAGAGGCAACGTGCAAACTTCACACACCGTCTGAGAACACATTCTGTTTCTCCCTGAATCTCCCCTCCTTATCGCACCTTGACTTCTCCCGTATCAAATCTTCTACCCTATAAACCTCTCTTTAAGCACCTCCCTCTAACTCTAACCTCAATTTCCTTATGTTTGCATTATTTGGTAAAATTACTTTACACTTAAAAAAATAAATATTTATGCAACAAAACCAGAAGGTAAAATAAATAAAACTCAAGTTAATTTGCTCTGCAGAGCTGTATGGAAGCGAGGAGGGTGCCTCTATTTAATCCCTCTCTGCTCTCCACACTTATGTAGATATGCTTCCTGGGAGGTCTGGTGTGTGTGTGTGTGTGTGTGTGTGTGTGTGTGTGTGTGTGTGTGGGGGGGAGCTGCACCTCACTCTTATTCCCCTATTGGCCCTGGTGAGGACCTACCAGAACCCCAGGTAGGAAGAGCTGGCAATGTTGTCATATGGCAAGTGGCCAGTTCCTCCTGAAATGAAGGTAGGTTCACCTGGTCTCTTCTAAACAGAAGAGAATGTCCAAGAAATGAAACGTTTCAAAAGCCATTGAAGATACAACTAACTCCAGCATTGGGTTCTTCTGAGTGCTCATGGAGTGTGTGGGGAAGGGAAAGGAATCAAGTAGCAGCATCCAGAAACAGTCCTGGGTTACAACCTGATTCGATTTCTCCCTCATCCGGGAGAGGTGGTTTTTCCATGTTGGGAGGGAGGCGGGGAAGGAGGCATGGCTTAGACAGTGGCGGTCTCCTTCACTGGCTGCATGCTGTTCATCTCCACAATGGGGCCCTTCTCCGCTCTGTTGGCATCCTGTGCCTGCCCTTCGAAGGCTCGGGTGACTTCCTCAAAAGTCCTGCCACGGGCCTCAGGGACTTTGAAGAAGGTGAAGACTCATCCATTGAAAATGATAAATACATAGTCCTAAGTAGAACTAGTGAAAAGATACAGAAAAAGTGGAGTATCAGTGTAAGATCTGCTCATTGCCCAACTCCTCTCCTTCCCATCTCAATGAGCCTTTAAGGTCATGAAGTCATTAACACTAGCTAATCCAAATTGTGGTTTTTTTTATTTTGAAGAATTTTTTTTTATTTATGATAGTCACAGAGAAGGAGAGAGAGAGATAAATACATAGGCAGAGGAAGAAGCAGGCTTGGGGAGCCCAACGTGGGACTCGATCCCGGGTCTCCAGGATCCTCGCCTGAATGGTGCCACCCAGGGATCCTCCAAATTGTGGATTTTAAGTGCTGGTTTGGAATCCTTTGAGACTTATCATGATCATTGTATCTAGGCAGAACTATGCCTTTGTAATCACCTCAGACTAGTGGTCTTTCAAAAGTTCCCAGTTTTGGGACGCCTGGGCTGCTCAGTGGTTTAGTGCCCACCTTCGTCCCAGGGTGTGATCCTGGAGTTGGGGGATGAGTCCCACATTGGGCTCCCTGCATGGAGCCTGCTTCTCCCTCTGCCTGTGTCTCTGTCTCTCTGTCTGTGTCTTTCATGAATAAATAAATAAAATCCTCTAAAAAATTAAATAAATAAATGTTCCCAGTTTTGGGGTACCTGGCTCCCTCTGTCAGCAGAACATGCAACTCTTGATTTCTAGCTCTTGAGTTTGAGCCCCATGTTATAGGTGGAGTTTCCTTTAAAAAATAAAAGTTCCCAGTTTTGCCTTCCTGCTTCAATCTTTTTTTACAACCATTCCTTTTTCTATAGGTCATTGAGAACAAGAAAGAAAATCTGGTTTAAAACATTTGATATCTGGGATGCCTGCGTGGCTTAGTCAGTTGAGCATCTATCTGACTCTTGGTTTCAGCTCAGGTCCTGATCTCAGGGTCGGGAGATGGAGCCCCATGTCAGGCTGTGTTCAGTGCAGTGTCTCCTTGAAATTCTCTCTCCCTCTTTCTCTGCTCCCCCTTACCCCCACCTCCACGTTTGATCTCATGCTCTCTCTAAACTAAATAAAATCTTAAAGAAAACACCAAACATGAAACACTTGACAACTAGTCCTGTGGTGTCAGTAACCAGATTTTAAACCTGTTGGCTTAGGTGAGCTGGTTTCAAAATGGACTTGGTTAGTTTTGTTTTAATTTACTTACTGCAGCAGAAGGAAAGAGCAGCCCAACCAGGAAATTGGAGGTCCAGTTGGAACAACCAGCCACTGCCATTGCAGCTGGGCGGGGTCCTTGGCTGAAGAGTTCGGCCACAATAAACCAGGGGATGGGGCCTGGGCCAATTTCAAAGAAGGCTACGAAGACCAAGATAGCCCCGATACAAACAAAGCTCAGGAAGAAACCTCCCCCTTGTAAGTAGGGCCAGCCCTAACCCAGAGGCAGCCCATCCAGGCGCCTTCCTGAAATTGTAGCAACTAAAAGCATTCTGTTCACAGTAAGAAAACCATTTCCCCCACACCCTGATTGGAATGTCCCTGAATAGGTTCATGTTGACCCTCTGTGAAATCAACCTGGATGCTATGCGACTCCCGCGGTTCTTTTGTCTTTAGGCGGTTTCTTTCCTTTTGCCTTAAAAGATCCCTGTAATTGCTAATCGGGGCTCTTTTCCTCCTCGGAGGCGGAGAGCCCGTTGGCGCAAACGTTCAATAAACCCTCTTGCTGACTGCATCTGCCTGTCTGGGGTCTGAGTCTCTGGGGCGTCCACCGGGACACGCTGGCACCCGTGAGCCAGGGTCCAACATTTGGGGGCTCGTCCGGGATCTGAGACGCCCCAGACTGAATCCTAAGACCGGTAGGAGGTAAGACGCTCGCTAAATGTCATATCTGTCTCGTCCGTTTGTCTGCCTGGCCGGGTCTGTGTTGTGCCGGGTCTGTATTGTGCCTGCAGGACGCTGTACTCTGTATTCTGTGTTTGGACCAGCGGGGAGGCAGACGTGCCCGAGACCCTGGTCCCCCTCCGCAGTCGGACTCCGGAGTGGTCTGGAAGAGGAACGGAGCCCCGGCACTCCCTCCTCTTCGGGGAGGGTCGTGGTTCGCGACCGCTCCCGTCTGAATCTGCCGCGCCAGTCCTGTCGTTCGTGTGCGTCTGTTCGTTCCGTGTTTCTCTTCCTTTCCTGTCCTCCTCCTCACCGCTCACCCCTTCTCTACCCCCCTGGGGCAGACTGTAACCACCCCTTCAAGCCTCACTCTAGATCACTGGAAAGAAGTCGCCGGCCGGGCACACAATCTTTCGGTCGAAGTCAGAAGACGAAGATGGGTCACCTTCTGCTCCTCGGAGTGGCCGGCTTTCAACGTCGGGTGGCCCAGGAACGGAGCTTTTAATATTGACATTATCTTGCAGCCGACCTGGGATGGCTGCCAACAGCTCCCGCAGACTCTCCTCCCACGGAGGAGACAGCGCGTCTACCTCGAAGCTCGCAAAAACGTCCGGGGGCGATGGGAGGCCGACCCGGCTGCCTAATGAGATTGAGGATGTTTTCCCCTTGGTTCGCCCGACCTGGGACTACGACACTGTTGCTGGTAGGGAGCGGCTCTGTCTCTATCGCCAGGTACTCCGAGCGGGTCTCAAAGGGGCAGGCGTCGCCCCACCAATTTGGCAAAGGTACGTGCTATAGTGCAGGGAAAAGATGAGACGCCGGCAGGTTTTCTGCAGAGGTTAATAGAAGGCTATACTGGCCACCGTAGTACAGGGCTCAGGGCAGAGTAAGTCAGGACAGAGTAGGGACCTGGGAGACAAAAGAGGACCACGGGTTGAACGAGACCAGTGTGCCTACTGCAAGGAAAAAGGACATTGGGTTAAAGATTGCCCAAGGAGGGGCCAAACGCAGGGACCTGAAAAGAAGCCCATTCCTGTTTTGTCCCTAGAAGATGAAGATTAGGGGTGTCAGGGCCAGGAACCCCCCTGAGCCTCGGGTAACCCTTAAAGTGGGGGGACAGCCGGTGACCTTCCTGGTCGATACGGGGCTCAACATTCAGTTTTAACTGAGGCAAAAGGACCCTTGAGCTCTAAAACGTCTTGGGTTCAGGGGGCAACTGGAGGCAAGTTATATCGATGGACAACCGGACGGAAGGTCCGCCTGAGCACTGGGCAAGTAACGCATTCCTTCTTACTGGTCCCAGACGGCCCTTACCCTCTCCTAGGCAGAGACCTTCTTTCAAAAGTAGGGGCCCAGATACCTTTTCAGCAAAAAGGGGCCACTATTACTGGCGCAGAAGGGCAGCCCCTCCAGGTACTGACCTTGCGCCTAGAGGATGAACACCGGCTGCACGAGGACTCTCCACCGTCCGTGCAGCCCCTGGATTCTGAATGGCTCACTAACTACCCTCAGGCCTGGGTGGAAACGGCCAGAATGGGACTAGCTGTAAACCAGCCGCCCATAATTATAAACTTAAAACCCTCGGCCACCCCCATATCGATCCGGCAATATTCAATGAGCAAAGAGGCCAAAGAAGGCATTCGGCCACATATACACAGACTATTACAATTGGGCATTTTAATACCTTGCCAGTCGCCCTGGAATACTCCTCTATTACCCGTAAAAAAAAAAAAAAACCCGGCACAGGAGATTACTGGCCGGTACAAGATTTCCGAGAGGTTAACTGGAGGACAGAGGACATACATCCCACGGTGCCCAAT
This sequence comes from Nyctereutes procyonoides, assembly GCF_905146905.1. NCBI lineage: Eukaryota > Metazoa > Chordata > Mammalia > Carnivora > Canidae > Nyctereutes > Nyctereutes procyonoides. The sequence goes on along the minus strand of NW_026575060.1, from coordinate 33,360 downwards.
CCCTACAACTTGCTCAGCACCTTACCCCCAAGCCATGTCTGGTATACGGTGTTAGATCTAAAAGATGCATTCTGTCGCCTAAGGTTAAGCTCTCAAAGCCAGCCTATTTTTGCCTTTGAATGGAAAGATCCTGAGACGGGATTCTCAGGACTACTCACTTGGACAAGGCTGCCACAGGGATTCAAAAACTCCCCCACTTTGTTCGATGAAGCCTTGCATCGGGATTTGGCAGATTTCCGAGTTGCCCATCCGGACCTCGTCCTCCTGCAGTACGTGGATGATTTGCTCCTGGCGGCTAGGACAGAACAGGATTGTGTAAAAGGTACAGGGGCCCTGCTTGAGAGACTGGGAGAACTGGGGTATAGGGCCTCCGCCAAAAGGCCCAAATAGGCCAGAGACAAGTGACCTATCCGGGATATCTCCTGGAAGGAGGCCAGAGGTGGCTGACGGAGAGCCGCAAAAAGGCTGTAGCCCTGATCCCAGCACCCACTAATGCCAAAGGACTACGAGAGTTCCTCGGCAGTGCTGGGTTCTGCCGCCTCTGGATACCCGGGTTTGCGGAGATGGAGGCTCCCCTATATCCTCTCACGAAATCCAACACCCCCTACCACTGCGGAAAGGAGCAACAATTGGCTTTTGACAAAATAAAAAGGGCCTTATTGACCGCCCCTGCCCTGAGCCTCCCAGATGTAACCAAGCCTTTTACGCTATATGTTGATGAGCATAATGGAATAGCCAAAGGGGTCCTAACTCAAAAACTGGGACCCTGGAAAAGGCCCGTGGCATACTTTTCAAAAAAAAAACTTAGACAGCGTGGCTGCAGGATGGCCCCCATGTCTCCGAATAATAGCGGCTATGGCAGTCCTGGTAAAAGACTCAGACAAGTTGACTTTTGGCCAACCCCTCACTGTGGTGGCCCCCATGCTGTAGAGACAGTCATCCGCCAGCCCCCTGATCGTTGGCTCTCAAACGCCCGGGTCACCCATTATCAGGCCATGTTACTGAATTCTGAGCGGATACGGTTTGGAACGGCTACATCTCTAAACCCGGCCACCTTGCTTCCAGAAACCGAGTCCCCCTCCCTAGTAATGCATGATTGCCACCAGATCCTAGCTGAAGTCCATGGCACCAGAGGGGACTTGACGGACCAGCCTTTGCCAGATGCTGAAGCAACCTGGTACACCGATGGGAGTAGCTTTCTACGAAATGGTGAGCGTAAAGCCGGGGCGTAAAGCCGGGGCAGCCGTGGCAGATGGGAAAGCTGTCATTTGGGCCAGTGCCTTAGAGCCTGGGACTTCAGCTCAAAGGGCAGAGCTTATAGCCCTAACTCAGGCCCTAAGAAAGGCTAAGGACAAAAAGGTCAACATTTATACTGACAGCAGATATGCTTTTGCAACTGCCCATGTTCATGGAGAAATATACCGTAGAAGGGGTTTCCTAACCTCAGCAGGTAAAAACATCAAAAACAGAGAAGAAATACAAGATCTTCTCCATTCCCTCCTTCTGCCGAGAAAACTGAGTATAATTCACTGTCCTGGGCATCAGCGAGGCAATGACCCAGTAGCAGAGGGGAACAGGATGGCCGATGAAACAGCACGGGCCGCTGCACTAGGCCCACAGGCCCTCTCCCTACAAGTACCAGAGGCTGTCCGGACACCGGGGCAACTCTCTCGAGTACTCAGACAGCGACCTAGATATCGTCCAGCAAATAGGGGCAAAATATGACGAGCAAATGAAGGTCTGGAAACACCAAGGGAAGACGGTCCTGCCCCAGAAAAGGGCCAAAGAACTGGTGACTCACCTCCACCGATGGACTCACCTCGGACACAAAAAAAAAAAATTAAAAGCACTCCTCCGGAGAGAAGGCCAGACCTATTACATTCCCAAACTCCCCTCCCTGATCCAACAGGTAACCGACGCTTGTGTACCTTGTGCTAAGGTAAATACCAAACACCTCAAGATGCCTGAGGGAACCAGGATGAGGGGAGAAAGACCCGGAACTAATTGGGAAGTAGACTTCACCGAAATCGAGCCAGGTAAATATGGTAACAAGTACCTCCTGTGTTTATAGATACCTTTCAGGCTGGACAGAAGCATTCCCCACCAAGCGAGAAACCGCCCAGGTGGTTGTCAAGAAAATCCTGGAAGAAATTTTCCCCGGTTTGGACTGCCCAAGGTAATAGGTCGGACAACGGCCCCACCTTCGTCTCCCAGGTAAGTCAGTTGGTGGCCAGATTACTGGGGATAAATTGGAAATTACATTGTGCATACAGACCCCAGAGCTCAGGTCAGGTAGAAAGAATGAATAGAACAATTAAAGAGACCCTAACTAAATTGACATTGGAGACTGGCACTAGAGACTGGGTCCAACTCCTCCCTATGGTTCTGTTCCGAGTCCGGAACACTCCCGCGCGCCATGGGCTAACTCCTTACGAGATTCTCTATGGAGGTCCCCCACCAGTAACGGACTTACTAGATTCTGCTATTGACCCTCTTGCTAACACTCCCGGTTTACAGGACAGGCTAAAGGCGCTCCAGATTATCCAGCACCAGATCTGGAAACCCCTTGCGGCTGTCTACCGCCCCGGAGACACAACCGGCCCACACCCGTTCCAGATCGGTGACTCCGTCTACGTCAGGAGACATCAGTCCAGGACCCTTGAGCCCCGCTGGAAGGGCCCATATACTGTACTACTGACCACCCCAACCGCCTTAAAGGTAGACGGCATTGCTGCTTGGGTCCACGCCTCACACGTCAGCGCGCCCCATCAACGAGCACCGCTGACGCCAGCCAGGACGGACCGGACGAGCCACTCCAATGGAAGCTCCACCGCACCCAAAACCCGCTCAAGATAAGACTTTCAAAAATTGTTCAATGACAGTTGTTATATTCCTACCTCTCCTAGCGCTCTTCACCTCCACCAAAGGTGACCCTCATGCCCTCAAAAGGTTAACCTGGCAGGTACTAACGTCTAGGGGTGACGAGGTCTGGTCTATAACTAAGACCGCCCCGTGGGAACCTGGTGGCCTGACCTATATCCTGACCTATGCAAGCTAACCATAGGGGCCCCTAGCCCATGGGACCTAGAGGGATACTTCGACACCTCTAGAGCCCCTAACCAAGAAAGCCCTCCAGGGCGACTGGGATTAGACCCATGGGGAGGATGTGGCACGCCTGACAGAAGGGCCATGCTAAGCACTCTTCCCTTTTATGTCTGTCCCGGGCAGCACAGAGATCGCAGGCTAAATCCCACCTGTGGAGGAGGGGAATACTTCTATTGTAAAAATTGGGGGTGCGAAACTACGGGGATACAGAATGGAGGCCCTCCTCCTCCTGGGATTATATCATTGTCAAGGCTAACTATACTCACCCGACATTTAGCAAATGGAAAACCCTTAATTATGGGCCCTGCCAAGGGTGGTGTCATCCCCTACGGATATCCTTCACGGAGCCCGGAAAAAGGGCTACTCACTGGGCCAATGGATATACGTGGGGACTCAGGTTATACAAAGAAAGAACAGATGATGGTTTTATATTCAGAATTAAACTAAAAATAGAATCCCCAGACCCCGTGGCGATCGGGCCTACCACGGTCCTCGGTCCGCGGTCCTCGGGCCTACGGGGAACAAAGAGCTCCTGCTAAACTAACAGCCCCCCTAGCGCGGGGAGTGCCACACCCACTAACTTCGCGGTCACTCCAACCCCTCCAACCCCTCGGTCGTCACCCGTCCGTCGTCACCCGAGCCGGGACAACGACTGTTTAATCTTATCATAGGGGCATTCCTGGCCCTTAATCGAACCAGCCCCGATGTAACTAAATCCTGCTGGCTCTGCCTTGCATCCCCTCCCCCTTATTATGAGGGAATTGCTACTTCAGGGACCTATAATAACATCACTAGCACTCAGGGATGCACACCCGACTCCCAACCACAACTCACCCTTTCAGAAGTTTCAGGACAGGGAACCTGCATAGGAACACCCCCCGGGGCTACCAGAGACTCTGCAACACTACCACCCCGATTTTGGGGACTGATTCTTACCTGGAGCCCCAGCCGGGAACTTGGTGGGCATGCAACAAAGGCCTCACCCCCTGTGTGTCGGCTAAGGTTCTAAATAGCTCAAACGACTTCTGTGTCATGGTGCAGATCATACCCAGGGTGTTCTATCACCCTGCTGAAACTCTAGAAAATCAGTATGATAAACATCCCACCCGTTTCGGCGCGAACCTGTCTCCCTAACCTTAGCCGATATGTTGGGACTAGGGGTCGCTACTGGGGTGGGTCCTGGCGCAGCTGCTCCGATCCGGGCTCACGACGTTATATAGAACTCCAAACAGCTGTAGCTGAGGATCTACGGACACTAGCGCAGTCCGTTTCTAAGTTAGAGCAGTCCCTCCCCTCACTTTCAGAAGTAGCACTTCAAAACAGGAGAGGCTTGGATTGACTATTCCTGAAAGAGGGAGGACTGTGTGCGGCCCTGGGAGAGGAATGCTGTTTCTATGCAGACCATTCTGGAGTCATCAGAGACTCCATGGCCAAACTCAGGGAAAGGTTAAATAAAAGACAAAGGGACCGGGGAGGCCCAGCAGGGCTGGTTTGAAAGCTGGTTTAATCAGTCTCCCTGGTTGACCACCCTAATCTCTACCATTGTGGGCCCTCTAGTTATCCTGCTCCTGCTGCTAACTGTCGGCCTCTGCGTCCTCAACCGGCTGCTCCAGTTCATCCGAGACAGATTATCTATTACCCAAGCTCTGGTATTAACTCAGCAATGTCGGCCCCTCCAAACTGAAGAAATAAATGTTCCCCTAAGATTTTAAGGTTAAAATCAGCCCAAACAAGAGGAGGGAATGAAGAAACCTCCCCCTTGTAAGTAGGGCCAGCCCTAACCAGAGGCAGCCCATCCAGGCGCCTTCCTGAAATTGTAGCAACTAAAAGCATTCTGTTCACAGTAAGAAAACCATTTCCCCCACACCCTGATTGGAATGTCCCTGAATAGGTTCTTGTTGACCCTCTGTGAAATCAACCTGGATGCTATGCGACTCCCACGGTTCTTTTGTCTTTAGGCGGTTTCTTTCCTTTTGCCTTTAAAAGATCCCTGTAATTGCTAATCGGGCTCTTTTCCTCCTCGAGGCGGAGAGCCCGTTTGCGCAAATGCTCAATAAACCCTCTTGCTGATTGCATCTGCCTGTCTGGGGTCTGAGTCTCTGGGGCGTCCACCAGGACACGTTGGCACCCGTGAGCCAGGGTCCAACACTCATCCAATTATAGTTATCCTAAATGAGGAAGGAACAAAGGAGAGTGAGTAGTAAAGACAGCTCGGCCTGGAGAGGATCTAGCCTCCCAGAGGATAAGACTTGACAATGAAAAGCTCCCTTCTGTCCTGGGTTACAATGGAGTTAATTGGACTTAAGAGTCAAAAGCCCTGGGGTTTTGAATCCTAGCCTTGTGTTCCATCTGTATCAATTGGCACAAAAATCATTTCATCACTCATAAAATGGGAATAATTACCTTGAGATGACTTGAAGAATTAAATTACATAAGGTATTTTGCAAACTATATGTCATTTAGATAGAAGAATTCCGGCAGTTTAATTACCCATCTCTGCTGATTCACTTTTCTTAAAACTCTGGGCATGTGACTTTATGGATCTCCACCCTCATCTTCCCACCTGTGTCACAGATTCACCTGTAATCCCTCCCTTCCCTTCACTCAAAGAGCACTCACCTTTAATAACAACGAGATGGTCATAAGGATGGAACAAACAGCCATCCCTCCAAGTCCAATCATATGTAGAGTTCTCCTCCCTGCCCTTTCCACCAGAAACAGCTAAAGGAAGAAGAATAGAACATAAAATTTCAGCTTTCCCTTTCATGAAAACACTGTTTGATCTACCTGAGTCTGCCTTACCAGTAGCAGGATACTTATTAAAATCACACTTCCCCTTTTAGTTCCGAGTTAAAAGCATCCTACAGGATCCTTTTTATACCTCCCTCTTTCTCATCCCTTTTATATTTGCTTAGAGTGAAGACTTCTTATACGCATCATTCACTAGCTCTTCTTCCCCCCAAAATGAAACAACACAAAGGTTTAAATGATAGTAGGGAAATGGCAGGACTTGAATCCCATCCTTGAACATGGCACAGTTAGAATGGCCCTCCCCCACCCCAAACTATCACACCATCCAACTTACAGAGACAACAGTGAAGATAGTATTGACCACCCCTGCACCAATGGTGGCATAGATTGGCTCCTCAACACCTGCATCTTTGAAGATTCCTGTTGAGTAATAGAACACCTAATAGGAAACAAAAGACAACTTTGAAACCGCAGTTGTGCATAACAGTTAATAGAGAACCCTTAGAAAAATAAACTTGGGATGCCAGGGTGACTCAGCAGTTGCGCATCTGCTTTGGCCCAGGGTGTGATCCGGGGAGTGCCAGGATCGAGTCCCACATCAAGCTTCCTGCAGGGAGCCTGCTTCTCCCTCTGCCTGTGTCTCTGCCTTTCTCTCTCTCTGTCCCTCATGAATAAATAAAATCTTTAAAAAAAGAGAGGGAAAAAAAGAAAAAAGTGTCAGGAGGTTAAGGAGTCCTTTCCGGGTTTTTTTGGTTCAATTACAGGATCTTTTCTGCAAATAAATTATCTTCTGTATCTTTGTTTTTAGTTCTTTTCAATTCTAGCTACTCATTTCCATTTTTTCTTCTATGCTCATTCCTTCTGCTCATGAAGTCTCTTCCTTACCTCTATTTTATTAACTTAGATACAAAGGTTTTAGTCCCATTAATTTTTTCAATTAAGCTTTTTTTGGTTCATTTTAAAGTTTTGGGTTTGTTTTTAGTAATCTCTACCCCCAATGTGGGGCTCAGACTCATACCCTGCGATCAAGAGTTATGTGCTCTTCCAACAAAGCCAACCAGCAGCAAGTTCCTCAATTATACTTCCTCAACGGACAATTCCCCTAACCCCTAAAACAGTGATAAGACCACACCAATATGTTAATTTGACAGTGAAGAAATTGAGAAATAATCTCAGCCTGCTCATGTAATCAGAAACCGAACTTGGGCTGGAATCCCTAGCTCTAGGTCCCTTCCAAGTGTTCTAGCAAATGATACCAGCTATCCTTTTAACATATACTATTAAATAAACTACTCTTTAGTATATATTATTTTTAATTATTTACTGGTCGGTGTGCTGAAATGTAAAGTTGCTATAGCTACCATAGTTAAACAGATGTCAAAATATTGGACTCAAACCTCAAAGTAACAAGGGAACAGGATCTAGATCATCTAGGTTCAGTCCCTAAGGTTTGGGCCAGGAATTTATTATTTCATCCTGTGTTTTTGCCTCTATAGCTGTATTTGTCAGACTTTTTATGTGTCTACGCTGGGATTTACCTTCTCAGGAAACAACTCTTCAAATACATATAACCTCGGATAGAAACTATGTATATTTGTATTTTCTAAAATAAGACTCTGGACGTCTGAGTGGCTCAGTGGTTGGGTCTCCCTTCGGCTCAGGGCATAATCCTGAAGTTCTGGGATCGAGTCCCACATTTGTAATGTCCTATATACTGAAAAAAGTTTGAAAGGACAAATGTTTAGAAGTTCTGAGACTAAAGGTGATGAATTTTTCGTTTATTATTTATTTTCTTAATTTTTTTCCACATGGAAAACACATACTGCAGATAGAATCTTAAATAAAAACAGGGGCACCTGGCTGGCTCTTGATCTTGGGGTTCTGAGTTTGAGCCCCACAGTGGGTGCAGGGATGACTTAAATAAACTTAAAAAATGGTAAATAAATAAAAACAGGGGTATTTGGATGGTGCAGTTGGTTAAGTGTCCTACTCTTGGTTTTGGCTCAGGTGGTAATCTCAGGGTTGTGAGATTGAGCCCCATGTCGCACTCTGCACTTAATGCAGGTTCTGCTCAAAGGTTCATTATCCCTCTGCCCCTCTCTCTAAAATAAATAAATCTTTTTCTTTTTTACGATTTTATTTATTAGAGAGAGAGAACATGAGCAGGGTGAAAGGCAGGCAGAGGGAGATGGAGAAACAGGCTCCCTGCTCAGCAGGGCACCCGATTTGGGGCTCGATCCCAGGACCCTGAGATCATGACCTGAGCTGAAGGCAAATCATTAACTGACTGAGCCACCCAGGTGCCCCTAAAATAAATCTTATAAAAAAAAAACTAAGTTAAAATTGGGTAATCAACATTTTTGGAGTGGCTGCTGTGTGGCAAGCATCACTGGGGGACTCTGGCTCTGTAGATGGAACAAAGTGAGCAACTGCCTGTGCTCAGCCCCTCTAGTGAGTTAAGTGCAGTGGGCAACCCCCGCTGGCCACAGAGTAGCTACTCACAGCATTGATTCCAGAGAGCTGCTGGGAGAGCTGGAGCATGATGGAAATGATAATGGGTTGTCGGTAGCTGCGCGATCTGAAGAGCTCCAGCACAGTGACTTGCTTTTCTTGTGCCATCCTAGCACTCTCATCTTTCATCTCCTGGATGTCCTGACTCACATCCTGGGTGCCCCACAATCGTTGGAGGACTGGTCAAACAAAAGATAAAGATTAGGTGCTATTCCATCTTCATTTCCCCTCTAATACAGCTGGACAAAAGCCACAGAGATGAGCTCTGGATATGGCTCATCAATTAGCATCTGTGCCTTAACCTGCTTCTCACGTCACTCTTTAGGGGTTGAAAGTTTCTGACTCGAGAGCAATCAGGCAAGTCTCCATTTGGGTTCTGAGGGGGCAAGGAAAGGAGAGGACCAAACAGATCCAATGCCCTAAACCACAACCCTAAAATCCCTACAGTCAAAGTGTGAAGGATACTCACTCTCCTTAGCATTCTCCTCTTCCTTTCTGTTAATGAGCAAAAATCTAGGGCTCTCGGGGCAAAATGGAAGGGCGGCACTTTGCAGGACAGCTGGAATGATGGTGAAGCCCACGAGCAGGGGCCAAAGCTCTTCAGTTCCCATGATGACTTTCAGACTGAAGATCTAGAAACCAGATCAATATGATACTGTAAAGCTCATTCTTTATATAAGCCACAAGTTGGTTAAAAAAAAAGTCAGAAAAAACACATTTCAGCAAATCATCCATTTTTTTACAGCAGGAACAAAGTTTCTTCTCTACCCTTCCTGCTTCTTTAGCTGTCTGTGAGCTGCAATAAGAAAAGTACCTGCAACTTCCATATAGTTGAATAGATGCAGATATTCCTGAGCTTATCTATGTCACCTCATTTAATGAGCCATGACTGAAACTCAAAGCATGAGTTCTAGAGTACCTGAGCTACCAGGATCCCGATGACGATGCCCAGCTGGTTAAGAGTGCCGAAGGCCCCCGTAGGGCAGTGGGAGAGATCTCTCCAATGTACATGGGCAAAAAGCCTGTGCAGAGGCCGCAGAAGAGGCCAATAATCAATCGGCCCAGGATCAGCATTTCAACCGACTGCGCTATTTTGCAGAACCCCATAAGGCAGCCACCAGCGACAGCCAAGAGGTTGACCATAAGCATTGAATTGCGCCTGAAAGGTTAAATGAAGACAAGAGAAGTTAGCAAAATAGGCCTGATCTCTTTCCTCCTTTCCTTATCTCTCTACCCTTCTCCAGGTTCACAGATCTTCTCTTGTGGTCTAACTTTTCCTCTTACTATTATCAGAACATCTCTGGCTGGGATAAGATCAATGGTTTTTATACCTCTGTATGCATAAAACTCACCTAGAAAGCTTGTTTAAGTTGTCCACTAACTAACAGCATTAGCTTCAAATCTGCAAGAAATTAAAATTGTCCCACCCCATCCCAATTTACTAAATCATTAAGTCTGACTCTGGGACAGAGGCCAGCAATCTGTTCCCAAAAGCCATCTGGGTGATTGGATTCTAGCTAAGGTTTGAGAACCATTGGTACTGGGCAATCCTGATACAGCTGGTCCCTGAACACATTCAAGAGAAATTTCTGGACCAGTGCTGATCCTTTTATGCTTCTTCTTTTTTTAAAAGATTTTATTTATTCATGAGAGACACACACACAGAGGCAGAGACACAGGCAGAGGGAAAAGTAGGCTCCACGCAGGGAGCCTGACGTGGGACTCGATCCCGGGTCTCCAGGATCAGTCCCTGGGCTAAAGGCAGTGCTAAACCGCTGAGCCACCCAGGCTGCCCTCTTTTTATGCTTCTTACTGCATTTTATTATAATATAGTTGTTTGGATGCCACCAACATACTAATGAAGACTGATTTCAAAGATTTTTTTTAATTATTTATTTATTTATGATAGTCACACACAGAGAGAGAGAGAGAGGCAGAGACACAGGCAGAGGGAGAAGCAGGCTCCACTCAGGGAGCCCGATGCGGGACTCGATCCCGGGTCTCCAGGATCGCCCCCTGGGCCAAAGGCAGGTGCTAAACCACTGCACCACCAGGGATCCCCTGGTTTCAATTTTTAAATACAAACGTAAATGAATTAAAATGGAGTGAAATTAATAAAGTCCTGAGTCACACTAGTCACACTTTAAGTATATTTCTCCTTTGCCTAAACCAAACTGAACCAATTGTCAGTGTTCAAACAGACCTATGTATCTCTTCATCTGTATCCTTTATTATATTCTTTATAATAAACTAAAAAATGTGAGCAAATGTTTCTTTGACTTGTGTCAGCTGCTCTAGCCAGTTAATCAAACCCAGGAGGAGGTTGTTGAACCCTCTAATCTACAGCAGTTGATAAAGGGGAGTAGCTGCTGGCATCCGAAGTGGAGGAAAGAGAGAGGCAGTTTCGGTGGGTCTGGACCCTTAACCTGTGACATCTGATGCTATCTCAGGGTAGACAGAATTGAGTTGAAAGGGGAAGGCATTCCATTACCATCAGCTGAGAATTGAAGAATTTCTTGGTGGTGTGAAAAAAACGCACATTGAAGGGTACCATAACAGTACACCACAGACTGGATAGCATAAAAGACAGAAATTTATTTTCTTAACAATTCTAGAGGCTGGGTGTCCAAGGTGTTGGCAGGCTTGGTTTCTCCTAAGAACTTTCTCCTTGACTTGTAGATGGCCTTTTTCTCTGTGTGTATACATCCGTGGTGTCTCTTGAATGTCTACATTATCTGTTTTATGTTATTTTTTAAAGATTTTATTTATTTATTCATGTGAGACACAGAAGCAAAGACATAGGCAGAGGGAAAAGCAGACTCCTTGCGGGGAACCTGATGCAGGACTCAGTCCCAGGACCCTGGGATCAGGCCCTGAGCTGAAGGCCGATGCTCAACCACTGAGCCGCTCAGGTGTCCCTACATTTCCTGTTCTTTTTTTTTCTTTTTAAGATTTTATTTATTTATTCATGAGAGACACACAGAGAGACAGGCACAGACACAGGCAGAGGGAGAAGCAGGCTTCATGCAGGGTGCCCGACATGGGACTTGATCCTGGGCCTCCAGGATCACACCCTGGGCTGAAGGTGGCGCTAAACTGCTGAGTCACCTGAGCTGCCCTACATTTCCTGTTCTTATAAGGACATCAGTAGGATTGAATTAGGGCCCACCTAAAGGCCTCATTTTAATTTAATCACTTCTTTAAAGGCCCTGCCTCCTAATATAATCACATTCTGAGGAACTAGGGGTTATGCTTCTATAGGAATTTTGGGGGAACACAGGTCAGCCCATAACACCATGTTATTAAAGACTCACTCTTTTGTACTCTTTCATCTTGAATACCCTTCCCAACTGGCTAACTTCTAGTCATACATACAATAACCAGTATCTCTTCCCCTTTGTGGAACATTCCCAGACAAACCTAAGAAGCTATGGTTTCCATTGAGCCACAATCTCTCTCAAACATACCTGTATTATAGTACTTACTAAATCCTATAGCAATTATTTAACATATTTGCTTATCTTTCTAAATTGTGAGCACTCTGAGGGCAGAGATTTTATTTTATCTATCTTTTTTTATGATAGTCACACAGAGAGAAAGAAAGAGAGAGAGAGAGAGGCAGAGACACAGGCAGAGGGAGAAGCAGGCTCCATGCACCGGGAGCCCGATGTAGGATTCGATCCCGGGTCTCCAGGATCGTGCCCTGGGCCAAAGGCAGGCGCCAAACCGCTGCACCACCCAGGGATCCCTATTTTATCTATCTTTATACTCACAGTGCCCAACAAATAGGTGAACAAAAAACTTTGTTAAATTAGCTGAATAAAACATGTTCAAAGTGTATCCTTAGGGCTGTTGAGTATCTAAACAAGCTATAACCTAATTAGCAAAATTTTAAAGCAATTTATTTATTTATAATTAATTAATTAATTGATTGATTGATTCATAGAGATACAGAGAGAGAGAGAGAGAGGCAGAGACATAGGGAGAGGGAGAAGCAGGCTCCATGCAGGGAGCCTGATGTGGGACTCAATCCTGGGACTCTGGGATCACACCCTGAGCCAAAGGCAGACGCTCAACTGCTGAACCATCCAGGCGTCCCTATACTCCTAATTTAAATAGGCGTCTTGAAATGGTCAATATCTTATTCGTTAAAACATCTAATTTTATGTTTAACTCTGTTGCCAGTTTCAAAGTAGATACTTTCTATATGTGTTTAACATAGGCAAATCTATTACTGTGCCATATTATTATGTATATTACTTAAAAATACTTTGCTATTACTAGTTTACAATTTTTTTAAAAAAATTATTTATTCATGAGAGACAGAAAGAGAGGCAGAGACACAGATAGAGGGGAAAGCAGGCTCCTGGCAGGGAGCCTTATGTGGGACTTGATCCAGGACCCAGGATCACACCCTGAGCTGAAGTGAGACACTCAACCGCTGAGCCAACCAGGCATCCCACTAGTTTACAAATTTATTCCCCCCGAATACACTGTGAGCTTCCCGAACACAGTGACCACACCTTATTTGCCTCAATATTCTGAATTATCTGATACAGAGTAAGTTATAAATAAATGTTTATTGAGAGAACTGAAGAAATGAATGTGATCAGAGAGTAATTTCTCAGGATTCATTTTTTTAAAAAAATATTTTATTTATTCATGAGAAACATGCAGAGAGAAGAGGCAGAGACACAGGCAGAGGGAGAAAGAAGCAGGCTCTGTGCCGGGAGCCTGATGTGGGACTCGATCCTGGAACTCCAGGATCATGCCCTGAGCCAAAGGCAGATGGAGAGGTGCAGTGAGAGAGGGAGAGAGAGAATCTTAAGTAGGCTTTCTGCCTAGTGTGGAACCTAATGTAGGGTTCAATCTCACAATCTCAGGATCATGACCCAAGTTGAAATCAAGAGTCTGACACTTAACTTACTGAGCCACCCAGGTGCCACTCTAAAAAGAATGTGTTAACAAACAAAAGAATAGTGGCCTGTATCTTTTATTTTTTTAAGTAGACTCCATGCCAAGCATGGAGTCCAGTGTGGGGCTTGAACTCACAATCCTGAGGTCAAGACCTGAGCTGATATCAAGAGTCAGATGCTTAATTGACTGAGCCACCCAGGCACCCCATTAGTCTGTATTTCTTTTTTCTCCCTCTTCTTTTTTCAAATATTTTATTCATCCAGCCTAGAGGGAGAGAGAGAGAAAGAGAGAGAGAGAGTGCACGAGTAGGGGGAAGGGCAGAAGGGCAGGGAGAGGGACAAGCAGACTCCACGCTGAGTGTAGAGCCCACTAGCAGGCTCAACCTCATCACCCTAAGATTACTACCCAAGTGGAAACCAAGAGTCAGACACTCAACTGACTGAGCCACCAAGGCACTGCAGTGGTCTGTAATTCTTAAACAGAAATACTAGTTTGATGGTTAAAATTCGATATTATCCACCATTAAGATAACTAATTCTCTCTTAACTCACTCTATAACACTACCCTAATACCAAAACCAAAGACATTACAAGACAACTACAGACCAGTATCTCTAATGAATACAAAAGTCCTTAAGAATATAACAGCAAATATAATACAATAATAAATAAAAAGAATTATACATCATGACCAAATGGGATTTACTGCAGGTATGGAAGGCCTGTTCGATATTTGAAAACCAATTAATGTAATCTATCATATCAAAAGGTTAAAAAGAAAACTCACATGGTTATGTCAATATATGCAGAAAAATTTGATAAAATCCAACTCTTTTTCATGATTAGAAACTCTCAGTAAGGGGTGCCTGAGTGGCTCAGTTGGTTAAGCGTACAATTCTTGATTTCAGCTCAGGTCATGACCTCAGGATCCTGGGATCAAGCCCCACATCAGGCTCCATGCTCCACAAGGAGTCTGCTTGAGATTGTCCCTCTATCTCTCTCTAAGAATGAATAATTTATTTAAAAAACCCCAAACTCTCAGTAAACTAGGAATACTGGGGAACTTCCTTGATAAAGAAAAAACCTACAACTAACAACATACTGAAATGGTGAAAAATCTAAAGCTTTACCACTAAGATCAGGAGCAAGGTAGAAATGTTCCCTCTCACTATGCCTTTTCAACATTAGCTAGAAGTACTAGCTAATGTAATAAGACAAGAGAAGGAAATAAAAGGCATACAAATTAGGAAGGAAGAAATAAAACTGTTTGAACATGACTGGATTGTCTATAAGAATAAAATCCAGGGACGCCCAGGTGGCTCAGCAGTTGAGTGCCTGTCTTCAGCCCAGGTCATGATCCTGGAGTCCTGGGATCAAGTCCCACATTGGGCTCATGCAGGGAGCATGCTTCTCTCTCTACCTATGTCTCTGCCTCTCTCTCTCTCTGTGTGTGTCTTTCATGAATGAATAAATAAAATCTTAAAAAAAAATCCAAAAGAACTGACAAAAAATTCCTGTAACCAATAAATTATTATAACCAGATTGCAAGATAAAAGGTTAATATATAAAAGTCAATCACAGTTCTATATACCAGCAAAAAAGGGTAGAACTTGAAATTAAAAACACAATACCACTTATATTAATATCCCAAAAAGGAAATGTTTAGATATAAAATGTAACAGGGATCCCTGGGTGGCGCAGCGGTTTAGCGCCTGCCTTTGGCCCAGGGCGCGATCCTGGAGACCCGGGATCGAATCCCACGTCGGGCTCCCGGTGCATGGAGCCTGCTTCTCCCTCTGCCTATGTCTCTGCCTCTCTCTCTCTCTCTCTCTGTGTGACTATCATAAGAAAAAAAAAGTAAAAAAAAAGTGTACAAGAGCTACATCAGGAAAACTCCAAACTCTGACGAATGAAATCAGAAGAACTAAATAAATGGAGAGGTAGTACATGCTTATGCATAAGAAGACTCAATATTGGGATGCCTGGGTGACTCAGTGGTTAGGCATCTGCCTTTGGCTCAGGGTATGATCCTGGAGTCCTAGGATCTAGTCCCACATGGGGATCCCTGCATGGAGCCTGCTTCTCTCTCTCCCTATATCTCTGCCTCTCTCTGTGTGTGTCTCTCATGAATAAATAAATAAAATCTATCAATCAATAAATAAAATCTTAAAAAAAGAAGACCCAATATTGTCAAGATGTCATTATTCCCAACTTGAACTATTGATTCAATGTAATCCCAATCAATCCCAGTAAGTTACTTTGTGGATATACAAAACTGATACAAACATTTATATGAAGCAGCATAAGACCCAGAATAGCCAATACAATATTGAAGAACAACAAAGTTGTAAAACTGATATTACCTACCTGACTTTGAGATTTACTATAAAGACTCAGTAATTAAGACATTGTGGTACTGGTGAAAACAACAGACAAATAGATCAATGGAACAGAATAGAGAGCCCAGAAAGACCCACATGAATACAGCTGATTTTTTTTCCTCAAAGAAACAAAGGCAACACAGTGGAGTGGGGATAGTCTCCTTCTCAACAAATGGTGCTGGAACAACAGGATGTGCACATGCAGGAAAAAAAAGGAAAGAAAGAAAAAAAGGTAAAGAATCCAATAAAAGACCTTACACTTTTCACAAAAATTAACTCAAAATGGATCACAGATCTAAATGTAAAACACGAAGCTAATAAACTCCTAGAAGTTAACATTGAAAAACTAGATGATCCTGAGTATGGTAATGACTTTTTAGGTAGAACACCAAATGCACAATCCATGAAAACGATCTTTGGTCAGTTGGACTTTATTAAAATTAAAACTTCTGCTCTGCAAAAGACACTTTCAAGAGAATAAGAGGACAACCACAGACTGGAAGAAAACATTTGGAAAGGACACATCTGATAAAGGACTATTATCCAAAATATACAAAGAAAGAGTTAAAATTCAACAATAAAATACCACCCTGATTAAAAAATAGGCCAAGGGCCTCAGCAGAAACATTGGCCCAAAGGAGATATACAGATGGCAAATAAGCATATGAAAAGGTACTCCACATTATATGTCATAAGAGAGATGCAAATTAAAACAACAACGATGGATGAGGGGGGATCCCTGGGTGGCGCAGCGGTTTAGCACCAGCCTTTGGCCAGGGCGTGATCCTGGAGACCTGGGATCGAATCCCACGTCGGGCTCCCAGTGTATGGAGCCTGCTTCTCCCTCTGCCTGTGTCTCTGCCTCTCTCTCTCTCTCTTTGTGACTATCATAAATAAATAAAAATTAAAAAAAAAAAAAAAAAACAACGATGAGGGGCACCTGGGTGGTTCAGTTTGTTAAGTCTCTGCCTTCAGTTCAGATCATGATCATGGGGTCCTAGGATCAAGCCCCACATCGGACTCCCTGCTCAGAAGGGAGTCAGCCTCTCCATCTCATTCTGCTTGTCCCCCCTGCTTGTGTACTCTCTCTCAAAATCTTAAAAAAAAACAACAAACCCAAAACCCAACAGGATACAGTTCATACCTATTAGAATGGCCAAAATCTGGAACCTGACAATACCAAATGCTGATGAGGATGTGATGCAACAAGAAATCTCATACATTGCTAGTGGGATTGCAAAATAGTAGACACTTTGGAAGACAGTTTGGTGGTTTCTTACAAAACTCTACATTTACTTACCATACAATCCAGCAATCCTGCTACCTTGGTATTTGCTCAAAGGAGTTGGAATTTTATGTCTACACAAAAACTTGCATACAGATGTTTACAGGTTTATTCATAATTGCCAAAACTTGGAAGTAACCAAGATATCCTTGAATGAGGGAATGTATAAACTAACTGTGGTACATTCAAACAATGGAATATTATTCACTGCTAAAAAGAAATGAGCTATTGAGCTATGAAAAGACATGAAAGAGGGACTCCTGGGTGGCTCAGTGGTTGAGTGTCTGCCTTTGACTCAGGGCATGATCCTGGTGTCCCGGAATCCAGTCCTGCACAGGGCTTTCTGAATGGAGCCTGCTCCTCCCTCTGCCTCTCTCTCTGTGCTCATTTCATTTTTGTCTCTTTCTCCAACACCATTTCCTTTTTTTTAAAGATTATTTATTTATTTATTTATTTATTTATTTATTTATTTATTTATTTATTCATGAGAGACAGAGAGAGAGAGAGAGAGAGAGAGCCAGAGACATAGGCAGAGGGAGAAGCAGCCTCCACACAGGGCGCCCGATGTGGGACTCAATCCCAGGACCCCGGGATCATGTCCTGAGCCAAAGGCAGATGCTCAACTGCTGAGCCACCCAGGCATCCTTCCAACATCATTTCCATCACCCTCTCAATATTTGGTATGGACATTTGATAAGTATTTTGGGGAAATTAAATAGTTTTTTCTGGAGGCAGTTCTCCATGGGAGAGAATGTATTAACTGGACTTAACTCTCCACTCTTATTGGTAAACCAGAATGCCAATTAAAATTTTATAATCTATCTCTTTTCAGTTTCACTAGCATAACTTGCCTTGTAAGCCCTGCCTAATCAGTCAACTAGGCTTGTTACTTGTTACCTCTTTAATAAAATCAAATTATTAACTTCTTTTTTCCCAAGATTAAAAAGCCCC
Organism: Nyctereutes procyonoides; assembly: GCF_905146905.1. NCBI lineage: Eukaryota > Metazoa > Chordata > Mammalia > Carnivora > Canidae > Nyctereutes > Nyctereutes procyonoides. Next base: position 15,460 of record NW_026575060.1, on the reverse strand, counting down.
ACACATTTATTTATTTATTTTAGAGAAAGTGCAGTGGAGTGGGGGGAAGGGCAGAGGGAGAAAAGAGTCTTTTTTTAAGATTTTATTTATTTATTCATGAAAGACACACACACACACAGAGGCAGAGACACAGGCAGAGGGAGAAGCAGACTCCATGCAGGAAGCCCGATGTGGGACTCGATCCCCAGACTCTGGGAACACGCCCTGAGCCAAAGGCACTCAATCACTGAGCCACCCAGGTGTCCCATGGGGCTAGATCTTACCATCCTGAGATCATGACCTGAGCTGAAACCAAGACGTGGGGGCTCAACTGACCAGCCACCCAGGTGCTCCTCAAATGATTAATTTCTATTGAACAATTAATCAATCGATAAAAATGTTCCATGAAAAGACAAGTGAACACCATACCTTTAAACTTTGAATGTATGCTTTTATTTGGTACTCATTTCCTTAAAAACTTCATGCTTTTTTTTAAGATTTTATTTATTTATTCAAGGGAGACACAGAGAGAGGCAGAAACACAAGGAGAGGAAGAAGAAGGCTTCCTGCGGGGAGCCCGATGTGGGACCTGATTCCAGGACCCCAGAACCATGACCCAAGCCAAAGGCAGATGCTCAACCACTGAGCTACCCAGGTGCCCCTATTTTTTTAATCAAGTATTTTTTAATACCTGGCAGTGATTAAATTGATTTTATCATGCCATAACTTCATGTATATTATACTTATTGTTAATAATCAATAATATTGATAGAATATTCTCAATATGATATCTACATAGATAAGTAGATCATTATAGTTGACAAAGGAAGATCTGAAGAAAAAGGAAGAACCAGGTTACTGAGGAGGAAGTGAGTATCTATGTCACAATTCAAACTAAAAACTACCAACCACTACCTTATACAATAGCTGCCCACAAGTAGCCCCATGCTCTCCCCACCCCCATATGCCAACCTAATTCTGAAAAATAAGTAACACAGAAAAGAAATATTGGGGTTTATATTTATAGACAATCTGTAGTGTTCTCTTAACTGGTCTTTCAGGATCAGAGAAGCAAGTGACACTCTTTCCTTGCAGAGCATCTTCGTGCTTCCCTGAAATGATCATCTACCACTAAAACTGAAGCTCCTTCTCTAACACCTCCCCTTCCTGATTACAGCTACCTAGGGTGGGGCATAAATATCCTCCTCAATCATCATACACCGTTCTTAACACCCAGCAGAGTCTTGGCATTATTATGTTATCTACTTCCTCTTATCAATTGTAGGAAGAATAGGTAGGAGAGAGAGAATAATTATAGTTTAGTGTAATTGACTAAGCAGAGGATTGGAAGTCTCAACTTCAGTATTTTAGTTGGAGGCCATAACACTCAACTCATGGAATTACTGGGAGAAATAAGATAATGAAAAACGAAAGAAAGAAAGAAAGAAAGAAAGAAAGAAAGAAAGAAAGAAAGAAAGAAAGACAGCCTAATATATTCCAAAGGTCTGGCAAATAAATTTGTTCATTTAATCAGTCAATTTACTACCCAATAGGGAACCCTGGGTGGCGCAGCGGTTTAGTGCCTGCCTTTGGCCCAGGGCGCGATCCTGGAGACCCGGGATCAAATCCCACGTCGGGCTCCTAGTGTATGGAGCCTGCTTCTCCCTCTGCCTATGTCTCTGCCTCTCTCTGTGTGTGTGTGACTATCATAAATAAATATAAAAAAATTTTAAAAAAAATTACTACCCAATATATGCTCATAGTGATGCTCACAGTCCATACTCTGTAATATTGAAGGCATATGTGATGGATTTTTTTTAAGATTTTATTTTTAAGTAATCTCTATACCCAGCACTGGGCTTGAACTTTTCAACCCTAAGATCAAGAGCTGCATACTCTAAGATTTGCATGTCCAAGTCCTGCTTAGACTTGCTAGCTTCTAGAATTCTGTAAGCAAATTATTTTTTAAGAAAGATTTTATTAATTTATTCATGAGAGACACACAGATAGAGAGGCAGAGACATAGGCAGAGGGAGAAGCAGGCTCCTTGCAAGGAGCCCGATGCAGGACTTGATCCCAGACCCTGGGATCACTCTTGAGCCAAAGGCAGATGCTCAACCACTGAGCAAATTCCTTAAAACAAAAATCTTTCTCTACATACACACATCATATTGGTTCTGTTTCTCTGGAGAATCCTGACAAATTTTGGTACCAAGAAATCAGCTGCTGTTATAACAGATACCCCAAAATGTGAAAGTGCCTTTGGAACCAAGTAATGAGATAGTGTCTGGAAGAATTTTGAGGTACATGCTAAAAAAAGCCTAGATTACCTTGAAGAAATTGTTGTTAGGATTATGAATGTGAAAGGTGACTCTGGGGGTGCCTGGGTGGCTCAGTCAGTAAAGCATTTGCCTTTGGCTCAGGTCATGATCTTGGGGTCCTCGGATGGAGTCCCGCATCAGTCTCTCTGCTTAGCAGTGGAGTCTGCTTTTCCCTCTCCCTCTGCTCCTCCCCCTACTTGTGCTCTCTTGCTCATTCACTCTCTCGAATAAATAAACTTTAAAATCTTAAAAAAAAAGGTGATTCTGGTGAGGTCTCAACTGGAAACTGGAGGAAAGCTAATCCTCATTGTAAAGTGATAGAAGTTGGCGGAATTGTGTTCTAGTGTTTTGTGGAAAGTAGAACTTGTTTGCAATGAAATAGGATATTTAGCTGAGGAGATTTCTAAGCACAGTGTTAAAGATATGACTTGGTTTCTCCTTGCTGCTTGTAGTAACAAGGAGAGGAATGAGATAAATTTTATTTTAAATATTTTATTTTATTTTATTTATTTTTTTATTTTAAATATTTTATTTATTTATTCATGAGAGACACACAGAGAGAGAGGCAGAGACATAGGCAGAGGGAGAAGCATGTTGCCCGCAGGGAGCCCCATGTGGGACTTGATCCCAGGACCCTGGGATCACAACCTGAGCCAAAGGTGGACGCTCACCACTGAGACACCCCGGTGCCCCAGAAGCAAGATAAATGGAAAGAGGAATTGCCAAGCAAAAGGATCCAGAAGCTAAAGATTTGGAAAATTCTTAGCTTCTATCTATGTTACAAAAACAAGACTGCTTGCTCTGGAGAGGACACCAAGGGTGTGACTAGAAAAACATTTCTTTTTTTTTAAATTTTTACTTATTTATGATAGTCACAGAGAGAGAGAGAGAGAGAGAGCCAGAGACATAGGCAGAGAGAGAAGCAGGCTCCATGCACCGGGAGCCTGACGTGGGACTCGATCCCGGGTCTCCAGGATCGCGCCCTGGGCCAAAGGCAGGAGCCAAACCGCTGCGCCACCCAGGGATCCCACGGAAAATCATTTCATAAAGAAATCATGAGCTTTCATGAGACATCTTAGCAGGATCTAGGAATGGAAATGGCATGATGCCAGCAGACACACTACCATCTTGGACTAAGGGTACAGAGAGAAGACAAAATGAAGGGAGACTAAGTCTACTAGGATTCTACAGGATGGGACAACAGAGCTATCAACATGTCCTATCTTTCAATAAAAGGTAACAATGTCACTGAAGTTGATTCAGAGATCAGGCCCAGAGGACAAGGACCTTGAAGGCAAGGCCATCTCCTTCTCAGTTTCACTGGGCCAGGCCAGCCATCCCCCCTCAACTGAAGGGACAATGCTGTGACCTCAGTGGAGCTTGAGGGCCGAGCACAGAGCAACTGAGGGTTATTTTGATACTTAAATCTAATGAAACAGATTTTTTTGGATTTGACACCAAAAGCACAGGCAAGAAAAGCAAAAATAGACAAGTAGAACTACTTTAAACTTACAAACTTTTGTTCATCAAAGGACACAATCAACAAGGTGAAAAGACAACCTATGAAATGGAAGAAGATTTTGCAAATCATGCATCACATAAGGGGTTAATATCCAGAATGTATAAAGAGCTCAACAACAAAATAACTCAGTTAGTTTGATTAAAAATGGGCAAAAGATTTGAACAGACATTGCTCCAAAGATGATATACAAGTTGGCCAACAAGCATATGAAAAGATGCTCAACATTGCTGATCATCAGAGAAATGAAAATCAAAGCTACAATGAGAAATCTCTTCACACCCATTACAATGCCCACTATCAAAAACAACAACAGAGAATAACAAGTGGTGAGGCTAGGGACAAACTGATACTCTCGTGTCCTGTTGGCAGGACTGTAAAGTAGAACAGTTGCCATGGACAACAACAATTCCTCAAAAAATTAAAAATAGAACAACCCGATGATCCAGCAATCTGCCTTCTAGGTGTATATCCAAAAGAACTGAAAGCAAGATCTTAGACAGAAATATTTGCCCACTCATGTAGCACACCTAGTACTAGTCACAATAGCCAAAGGTGGATACAGTCCAGGTGGCCATCAAGAGATGAGTAGATAAATATCCAAGGGAATATTATTCAGCCTTAAGAAGGAAGGAAATCTTGTCACATCTTACAACATAGGTTGACTTTGAGGCCATTATGCTAAGTGAAATAAGCCAGTCATAAAAAGATAAATACTAAAAAAAAAAGATAAGTACTATATGATTCCACTTATAGCAGGGATCTAAAGCAGTCACATTCATAGAGACAGTAGGTTAGTAATCTGGAGCTGGAGGGAAGGAGAAAAGGGGAGTTGTTCTTTAATGGGTATAAAGTTTCAGTTTTGCAAGATGAGAAGGTTCTGGATATCTGTTTCATAACAATGTAAATATACTTAATACTACTGAACTGTACACTTAAAAATAGTTAAGATGGTACTTAAAATTTTTTTAAAATTTATTCATAAGTTACACAGAGAGAGAGGCAGAGACATCGGCAGAGGGAAAAGCAGGCTCTCTACAGGGAGCCCAATGCAGGACTCAATCTCAGGAACCCGGGATCATGCCCTGAGCCAAAGGCAGATGCTCAACTACTGAGCCACCCAAGCATCCCAAGATGGTACATTTGATTTTATGTGCTTCTAACCGCAATAAGAGATGAAAGAAGAAGAAAGAAAGAAAGAAAGAAAGAAAGAAAGAAAGAAAGAAAGAAAGAAAGAAAGAAAGAAAGAAGAAAGAAAGAAAGAAAGAAAGAAAGAAGAAAGAAAGAAAGAAAGAAAGAAAGAAAGAAAGGAAGAAAGAAAGAAAGACAAACTAATGAAATTTACTTTGTTACATTTTAGACTTGTTTGGTACTTGTCATCCCTTTCTTTTTTCCAATTTCTCCCTTTTGGAAAGAGAAGGTCTTATGCCTCCCTGCTGTTGTATTTTTTTTTCCTGCTGTTGTATTTTGCAAACACATAACTTGTTTGATTTCACAGGTTCATATCTGGAGAGAAATTCTGCCTTAGGATGAATGTATTTATGTTTTTAAAAAAGTAGCGATCCCTGGGTGGCTCAGCGGTTTGGCGCCTGCCTTTGGCCCAGGGCGCGATCCTGGAGTCCCCGGATCCAGTCCCTCGTCGGGCTCCTGGCATGGAGCCTGCTTCTCCCTCTGCCTGTGTCTCTGCCTCTCTCTCTCTCTGTGTCTGTCATAAAATAAATAAATCTTTTTTTTAAGTACTTGCTGTTGAATGAAAAAGATGCTGGAGGAGAGCAAGAGTGGAAACATAGAGATCCATTAGGAAGCTGTGGGGCCAGATGAGAACTGATGAGGACCTGAAGGTGGTAGGACTTGAAAGAGGATAGTAGTAGTGGTGGTGGAAGCAGTATGTTGTTGGATTTGAAAGATATTTTCCAGATAGAACCAACGGGGCGGGGGGGGGGGCGCGGGGGAGCTGAGTGGCTCATTTGGCTAAGTGTCTGACTTCTGCTCAGGTCATGATTTCAGGGTCCTGGAATTGAGCCCCATATTGGGCTCTGCACTCAGTGGGGAGTCAGCTTGTCCCTCTACCTCTCAATCCCACTCATGCTCTCTCTCTTTTTCTCTCTCTTTCTCAGTAAGTAAATAAAATCTTAAAAAAAAAAGAACCAATAGGGTTAACAGTCTACAGGCTGGGTGTGAGAGAAGAAAAAAAAAAGGAGTAAAAAATGATCTTCAGGGTTTTGGCCTGAGCAACTGGAGAATTGAGGTTGCCATTTGTTCAATCAGGAAAGGAGAGAGAGATGCAGGTTCAAGGAGTCAAATCAAGAGTTTTATTTTAGACATGTGAAGCCAGATATAATAAACCTAACAATAGGACACTCTTCTCTTTTATCCTTAGATTCTAGGATTATAAAGACACAAAAGATATGGTTTCTGTCTTTAGGTTTCCATAGTAGGGGCTAGAGAGAAACATATAAACCAGTGTTTTGGGTTTTTATTATTGTTATTATTTTTATTTATTTTTATTTTTAATTTTTATTTTTTTAAAAGATTTTTTATTTATTTATTCATAGAGACACAGAGAGAGAAAGAGGCAGAGACACAGGAAGAGGGAGAAGCAGACACCATGCAGAGAGCCTGACATGGGACTCGATCCAGGGTCTCCAGGATCATGCCCTAGGCTGCAGGTGGCACTAAACCGTTGCGCCACCGGGGCTGCCCTGTTTTATTTTTTAAATGATTTTATTTATTTTTTCATGAGAGAGCAGAGAGAGTCAGAGACATAGGCAGAGAGAGAAGCAGGGTCCTCTCAGGGAGTCTGATTTGGGACTTGGTCCCAGGACTCCAGGATCATGCCCTGAGCCAAAGGGAGATGCTCAACTGCTGAGCCTTCCAGGGATCCCTTATTAATGTTATTATTAACAGACTTTATTTTGGGGAGAGCAAATTTAAATTTACAGATAAGCAGATCAGAAAGTACATAGAATTCCCATATACCATCTCAATTTTCCTATTACTGACATTTTGCAATAGTATAGTACATTTGTACAACTGGTGAACCTACATTGACACATCAGAGTCACCCGAAGTCCATACTTTACATGAAGGTTCACTAGTGGCCTTGTAAATTTTACGGGTCTGGACAAATGTATAATGACATGTATCCATCTTTACAGTATCATAATGAATAATTTCACTGTCCTAAAAAAAACCTCTGTGCTCTGCCTATTCACCCCTCCTCTCCTCAACACCCCAACCCCTGGCAACCAGTATTTTTACTGTTTCCATAGTTTTGCTTTTAGCAGAATGCCATATATAGGCACACCTCGGTGATACTGCAGGTTCAGTTCTAGACTACTGCAATAAAGCAAATATCATAATAAATCAAGTCGAATGAATTTTTTTTATTTCCTAGTGCAGATAAAGGTATGTGTACAATATATTAAATATTCAATAGGGTGCCTGGGTAGCTCAGTTGGTTGAGTGTTAGACTCTGAATTTCAGCTCAGGTCATGATTTCAGGATCATGAGATCAAATCCCATGTAGGGCTCTGTGCTCAGTTGGAAGTCTACTTGAGATACTCTCCCTCGTTCTCTCCCATTGCCCCTCTCCCCACTTGCACTCTTTCTCTAAAATAAATAAATCTTTAAATGTGCAATAACACTATTTCTTTTCTTTTTTTAAAGATCTTATTTATTATTCATGAGAGAGACACACACACACACACACAGAGAGAGAGAGAGAGAGAGAGGCAGAGAAATAGGTAGAGGGAGAAGCAGGCTCCTCGCAAGGGCCTGATACAGGACTCGATACCAGAACTCCAGGATCAGACCTTGAGCTGAAGGCAGTTGCTCAACTGCTGAGCCACCCAGGTGTCCTGCAATAACACTATGTCTAAAAAACAATGTAGATACCTAATTTAAACCCATTGCTTAAAAATGCTAACCATTGTCTGAGCTTCCAGCACATGGTAATCTTTTTGCTTGTAGAGGGTCTTGCCTTGATGTTGATGGCTGAAGACTGATCAGGATGGTGGTTGCTAAAGACTGGGGTGGTTGTGGCAATTTCTCTTTCTCTAAAAGACTTTATTTGAGAGAGAGAGACAGAGACAGAGATATCAACAGAGATAGTGAGAGAAAGCAGGAACAGGGAAGAAGAGAAGTAGACTCCCTGCTGAGCAGGGAGCACCATGTGCAGCTCAATCCCAGTACCTGAGCCAAAGGCAGAGGCTAATCTGACTGAGTCACCCAGGCACCCCTCTTTCTTTCTTTTTTTTTTAAAGTAAGCTCTAAGCCCAACATGGGGCTTAAACTCAAGATCCCAGATCAAGAGTCGCATGTTCCACCAACTGTGCCAGCCAGGTGCCACATGGCAATTTCTTAAACTAAGAAAATAGTGAAGTCTAACGCCCATTGATTGACTCTTCCACTCATAAATGATTTCTCTTGGGATGTCTGGGTGGCTCTTGGGAACTGCTCAGGGTGTGATCCTGGGGTCCTGGGATCGAGTCCCACATCAGGTTCCCTTCGAGGAGCCTGCTTTTCCCTCTGCCATGTCTCTGCCTCTCTCTATGTGTCTCTCATGAATGAATAAATAAAATCTTTTTCAAAAAAACAAATGATTTCTCTGTAGTGTGTGATGCTGTTTGATAGCATTTTACTCATAGAACTTTTTTTTAAGATTTTATTCATTTATTCATGAGAGACACACACAGAGAGAGAGAGGCAGAAGCACAGGCAGAGGGAGAAGCAGGCTCCCTATGGAGAGCCCGATGCACCCTGAGCCGAAGGGAGATGCTCAACCACTGAGTCAAGTGTCCCTCACAGAACTTCAGAAATGGACTCAATCTTCTCAAACCCTGCTGCTGCTTTAACAGCTAAGATTATGTAATATTCTAAGTCCTTTGTTGTCATTTCAACAATCTTCACAACATCTTCAACAGGAGTAGATTACATCTTACTTTCTTTGCTCATCCATGAGAAGCAACTCCTTATCTGTTCAAGTTTATTATGTGATTGGAGCAATTCAGTCCCATCTTCAGCCTCCATTTCCCACTGTAGTTCTCCTGCTGTTTCCACCCCATCTGTAGTTCCTTCTCCACTGAGATTTTGAACTTCTCAGAGTCATCAGTGAGAGGTGGAATCAACTTTTTCCAAACTCCTGTTCATGTTGATACTGTGACCTCTTCCCATTAATTATCAATATTCTTTTTTTTCTTAAGATTTTATTCATTCATTCATGAGAGACACTCAGAGAGAGAGAGAGGCAGAGACACAGGCAGAGGGAGAAGCAGGCTCCATGCAGGGAGCCCAATGTGGGACTCGATCCCAGGTCTCCAGGATCACACCCTGGGCTGAAGGTGGTGCTAAACCACTGAGCCACTAGGGCTGCCCTAATTATCAATATTCTTAATGGCATCTAAAATGGTGACTCCTTGGGGTACCTGGGTGGCTCAGTCAATTAAACATGTGCCTTCAGTTCAGGTCATGATCCCAGGGTCCTGGGATTGAGCTTGGGCATTGGGCTCCCTGCTGGGCAGGGAGCCTGCTTCTTCCTCTCTGGTTTCCCCTGCTTGTGCTCTCTCTCTCCCTCTGTGTCAAATAAATATATAAAATCTTTAGGGGGATCCCTGGATGGCTCAGTGGTTTGGCGCCTGACTTAGGCCCAGGGCTTGACCCTGGAGACCTGGGTCAAGTCCCACATCAGGCTCCCTGCATGGAGCCTGCTTCTCCCCTGCTTGTGTCTCTGCCTCTCTCTCTGTATCTCTCATGAATAAATAAATGAAATCTTAAAAAAAATACATAAAATCTTTAGGGCCCTAGGATTTTCAGAATGGTGAATGAGCATTGGCTTTCACCAGTTGGATTACCCCTTAGAAGAGTCAACCTGTCCTCTGAAACTAGGCACTGACTTATCTCTAGCTATGAAAGTCATAGATAGGGCATCATTTTTTCAATAGAAGGCTGTCTGTCTACACTGAAAACGTTTAGTGTGGCCACCTTTATTAATGATCTTACCTAGATCTTCTGGATAGCTTGCTGCAGCTTCTACATCAGCACTGCTGTTTCAAGTTGCACTTTCATGTTATGGAGACGGCTTCTTTCCTTGAACCCCATGAACCAACCTCTGCTAACTTCAAACTTATGCAGCTTCCTCACCTCTCTCAGCCTCCCTAGAATTAAAGAGACTTAGGGCCTTGCTCTGGATTAGGCTTTGGCTCAAGGGAATGTTGTGGCTGGTTTGATCGGCTATCTAGGCCACTAAAACCTTTTCCATATCAGCAATGAGGCTGCTTCACTTTCTTATCATTTCTGTGTTCACTGGAATTACACTTTCATTTCCTTCAAGAACTTTTCTTTGTACTCAGAATTTGGCGAACTGGTGCAAGAGACCTGGCTTTCAGACTAGCTTGGTTTCCAACATGCCTTTCTGACTAAACGTATGCTTTTCTTGCTTTCAATTTAAAGTGACGAACGTGACTCTTCCTTTCACTTGAACGTTTAGAGGCTATTGTGGGTTATTAAGTGACCTAATTTCATACTGATGTGTCTTCTGGAAAAGGAAGGTCTGTGCAGAGGGCAAGCGGAATGAATGGCCAGCTGGTACAGCAGTCAGAACACACACATTTATCAAGTTTGCCATCTGGTATAGGTGTGGTTTCTGGCACCTGAAAATAATTATGATAATAACATCAGGGGCGCCTGGGTGCCTTAGTTGGTTAAGTTTCAGACTCTTGATTTTGGCTCAGGTCATGATCTCAGGGTCATGAGATCTAGCCCTGTGTCGGGCTCTGCATTGGGTGTGGAGTCTACTTAAGATTCTCTCTCCCTCTTCCTCCGCCTCTCGTCAGCTCCACTTGTGCATTCTCTCTCTCTCTGGAAGAAGAAGAAGGAGGAGGAGAGGAGGAGGAGGAGGAGGAGGAGAGGAGGAGGAGGAGGAGGAAAACAGCAAAAGATCACTGATCACAGATCACCGTAACAAATGTAACATCAGTGAATAAGTTTGAAATATTGTGAGAGTTACCAAAATGTGACAGAGACACCAAGTGAGCAAATGGCAGCTGGAAAAATTAACTTGATCAACCCACAATTGCTACAATTAAAAAAAATGCAGTGTTTGTAAAGAGCAATGAAGTGAAGCTCAATAAACTGAAGCATGCCTGCAGTTAGAATCATACCGTATGTAGCCTTTCCAGATTGGCTTTTTTCACTTTGTAATATGCATTTAAATTTCCTCTATGTCTTTTTGTGGCTTGATAGCACATTTCTTTTTCTTTTTAGTAGCTCATTTCCTTTTAGCACTGTATAATATTTCATTGGACATACCACATCTTGTTATCTATCTATCTCCTGAGGGACATCTTGGTTGCTTCCAAGTTTGGGCAAGGGTTGAATGAATAAAGCGGTTATAAACATTCATGCACAGGTGTGTGTGTAGATGTAGATTTTCAGTTCATTTGGGTAAATAACAAGTGTGAGTGCTGGATCATAAACAGGTATTTTAATGTCAACTTCTATATAATTGTTGATAGACAACAGACTTTTGCTTGCAAGAGGCAAAGAGGTTTCTTTCAGTTCCTTAAGCTCTAAAGCCATAAATGTCCTTCATTCTCTTTGTGGATACTTGTCTGACACTATCACCAGGATACCCCTGTCTGGCTCATTTACAGGAAGACAGCTACTGAATACTGATAAATGAACCGACTCATATCCACCCTTTCAAAAAACCATAAGCAAGTGCCAATCTGTGGATGATGTAAGGAGCAATGTTTCTACTATTCAATACAATGTTTCATAATTACAAGTTTGAGTTCTTTTAGCAGGGCATTTCCCCAGGTTTGGTGACCCTTCCAACCAGTATGGACCAAATCCTTTGAAAAAAAAATCCATCAAGTTCTCTAGGAAAAGGGACACCTGGGTGGCTCAGTGGTTGAGTGTCTGTCTTCAGCTCAGGTCATGATCCTGGAGTCCTGGGATCGAGTCCTGCAGCAGGCTCCCTTCCTCTCTCTGTTTTTGAGGCATCTCTGTCTGTCATGAATAAATAAAATCTTAAAAAAAAAGTTCTCTAGGAAGAAAAAGGCTGTTGAGGCTCTGGGGTGGTGTTTATTAATATGGAGTTCTAAAATGGACTAGACAGTACACAAATGTCAAAGTCAATGGAAATATTGTATTTCAGTGTACTAATCTGAGAGGGCAGGGGAACCATAAGATCTTTTCAGAGTCTCAGAAAGGAGTACAAGACCCAGAAAATAGCAAAAGGAGCTGCCAAACCTTGGGTGTGGTAGGAAGAGGGAGGAGAAGAATCTGACCTCTCCTGGGTCATCAGTGGAATTACAGTATGGAAACTGCAGGCATTGTCTGCTTTCAAGTTTGTTCTCCACTCACTCTCAGAGATGGTCTGAGCTTCAGGGGAATCACAAACAACAAACTCTTTTCAAGCCAGAGGCTCTAATTCCCTCCTAGCAAGGGGGAGGTTAAGAGGAAGCAGTCACAGTGCCATTTATTATTAGAGGACTTTAGTGAAAAGTACAGTGGAACTCCATAACACGACATAGTTGGAGGAGACTAGAAATCATCACCTTAACTCATCCAAACAGCCACTGTGGTATTTTAGCTTTTGCCTTTAGCAACTCAAACAGGAAGAGATGTGAAACGGTGCAGGCAAAGCTCTCTGGAGCCAAACAGAACTGTGTCTTCTCTTATTAAAACTGTCCATACTACATGCACTGAACAAATTTTATCCACTGTCTATTATGTGCTGCTATACAGTGTTCTAGCCACTGTATTTACAATAATTTTATGTCTCCTATATCTGCTTTATTTACAAGTGCCATGTAATCTTTCTGTGCAGTGAAAAATATGCTTCCCTAATTTACACTTTTTTTTTTTTTTTTTTTTTTTTTACAAATAGCCCAGACCACTGGCCTTGTTTTCAGCCTCAAACTGAATCAGGAAGTTACTGGGATATTTGGATGAGGCGGGCCCAGAAACCCAAAAATCTCCTCTCCGCGGTGCTATCCCCATAGGTTAGGCCCGCCTGCCTACGTTTTTTCAGGAGGCTACATCAGCGTCAGAGTCAGCGTCAGCCAGTGCAGACTTGCTTTGTAGACCGTCTGCCAAATCCAACACTCAAGGCTAACCAAAGGTTCTTGTCTCATTTTTACTCTTCTGTTTCTCCCCTCCTCCCCTGGAAATTATTTTCATGCTGATGCTACCCAGGGATGCTGGCAATATCTGTATCTCCCTTTCTGTCCTTTTTCCTCACTCATCCTTTTTGGTTTTTCCCTATTTGACATGAATCTGTACAGTCTCATGGATGTGTGTAATACCCTGAGTTCTTGAATGGTTGGATGCAGATTTACTGAATGAATGTGTACCTATTTAGAGTGTGTGGAATGAATGTTGACATTGTTAGTCTGTCCCTCTGTTTGAGTGTTCACATGTGGGAGAATTACCCTGATTAAAATCACAATCTAAATTTAAAAAAAATAAATAAAATAAAAATTTAAAAGATCAGGTTCCAGGTGAACTTTTTACTTTTTAAACCAATTTAATTCCAATTACATGTAAATGGTTATTTAAAGATAATTGGAAATAAACAAGTTTACACACATTTTTACAAATTAAAGACCTAGTCCATTAAATTTCATACTTCTGACTTGCGGCCCTTTAAAGGCTTTGGGGTCTTCTTTTTTTTTTTAGGCTTTGGGGTCTTAACTTGATATTCTCTGGCTTTCTCCCTCTTAGTACTATAAATAAGCAACAACAGATAAACACACTGACGGCAAGAGCAAAGAAGAAAGACAAATGGCCTGGAAAATCCTCGATGGGATATATAGGTCTGTTTAATTCATTTACTCATTCATATAGTATTACTATGTTGCCAGGCCCAGTTTTAGATATTGGGGATAATGTAATGAAGGTGGTAAGAAAACTCCATTCTCTGTTTGCATGGAGGTTAAGTTCAAGTGTACTGGGGTTATGCACACATTTTTACCTTTTATTTCTATGTTTTAAAATATTTTTTTCTTTTAAAGATTTTATTTATTTTTAAAAATATTTTATTTATTTATTCATGACAGATACAGAGAGAGAAAGAGAGCAAGGCAGAGACACAGGCAGAGGGAGAAGCAGACTCCATGCAGGGAGCCCAACTTGGGACTCGATCCCAGGACCCCAGGATCATGCCCTGGGATGAAGGCAGATGCCCAACTGCTGAGCCACTGGGGCTGCCCTAAAGATTTTATTTTTAAGTACTCTTTACACCCAATGTAGGGCTCAGACCTACAACCCCAAGATCAAGAGTCACCTGCTCCACCTATTGAGCCAGCAGGCATCCCTAAAAATTGTTTTAAAAGCAAGCATAGCTAAGACCATGGATTCTGTAGCCAGACATCCTGGGTTTGAATTCTAGCCCTGCTTGCTACTTACATTGCGTGATCTTGGGAAAGTCATTTAGCTTCACTATGCTTCTATTTCCTCATATGTAAAATGAAAGTAATAAGAGTCTACTTCTTAAGATTTGTTATGAGGATTAAATCAGTTAATATGGGTAAAGCACTTATAACAATGCCAAGTATATATTGTCATATAAGTGTCTAAAAAGAAAAGACAAAAGAAACAGACATATCTACTTAATTTCACAATTGAATATATATGCTCAGAGATAAATTACTGCAGGTCATGGATTAAACTCTAGATCCACGGGGTGCTTGGGTGACTGAGTTGGTTAAGCAGCTGACTGGTTCAGGTCATGATCTCAGTGTCTTGGCACCTAGTCCAGCATCGAGCCCCTCATCCAGCTCAGGTTCCCCAAGATCTCCACTCAGCAGGGAGTCTGCTTGTCCTCTGCACCCCCTTCTCTCTCAAATAAATACTATTTACTTTTTAAGGTTTTTATTTATTTGAGAGAGAGAGAGAGAGCATGCACGTAAACATGAGCAGGAGGGAGGGGAGGAGCAGAGGGAGAGGGAAAAGTAGATTCCCTGCAGAGCAGGGAGCTTGCCTTTTGACTTTTGATGTAGAGCTCCATCCCAGGACCCTGAGATCATGACCTGAGCTGAAGGCAGACACTTAACTGACTGAGTGACCCAGGTGCCCCAATAAAATCTTTTTTGTTTTTTTAAGATTTTATTTATTCATGAGAAACACACACACACACACAGAGAGAGAGAGAGAGAGAGAGAGAGAGAGGCAGAGACACAGGCTCCATGCAGGGAGCCTGACGTGGGACTTGATCCTGGGTCTCTAGGATCACTCCCTGGGCTGAAGTGGTGCTAAACCACTGAGCCACCCAAGCTGCCCTAAAATCTTTTTTTTTCTAAGAGTCTAGATCCTCATTCTTTTTAAGAACCTAAAGATTTTCCAAAGATGCTCCAGCTGCATGTGAGAAACTCAAATAAATATTCTTCTCTATAGTAACCGAAGATGTATTTGTTAAGTGCCAGGTTCTTATCCTGTTACCTCATTTACAATTCATAACAGGAGGGATCCCTGGGTGGCGCAGCAGTTTGGCGCCTGCCTTTGGCCCAGGGTGCGATCCTGGAGACCCGGGATTGAATCCCGCGTCAGGCTCCCGGTGCATGGAGCCTGCTTCTCCCTCTGCCTGTGTCTCTGCCTCTCTCTCTCTCTCTCTGTATGACTATCGTAAATAAAAAAA
>NW_026575059.1:0-60016 GCF_905146905.1 Nyctereutes procyonoides | reverse complement strand
TTTTTTTTTTTTTTTTTTTTCTTTTTTTTATTTTATAAATTAATTTTTATTGGTGTTCAATTTACCAACATACAGAATAACACCCAGTGCTCATCCCGTCAAGTGTACCCCTCAGTGCCCGTCACCCATTCACCCCCACCCCCCACCCTCCTCCCCCTCCACCACCCCTAGTTCATTTCCCAGAGTTAGAAGTCTTTATGTTCTGTCTCCCTTTCTGATATTTCTCACACATTTCTTCTCCCTTCCCTTATATTCCCTTTCGCTATTATTCATATTCCCCAAATGAATGAGAACATACACTGTTTGTCCTTCTCCAGTTACTGTGGCCAAGTTCAAAAAGGGTGTTGCCTGAGTTCTTCTCTGGGATTTTGATGGAATCTTGTCTCACATTTAGATCTTTCATCTATTTTGAGTTTATCTTTGTGTATGGTGCAAGAGAGTGGTCCAGTTTCATTCTTCTGCATGTGGATGTCCAATTTTCCCAGCACCATTTATTGAAGAGACTGTCTTTCTTCTAGTGGATCGTCTTTCCTCCTTTATCGTATATTAGTTGAGCATAAAGTTCAGGGTCCACTTCTGGGTTCTCTGTTCTGTTCCATTGATCTATATGTCTGTTTTTGTGCCAGTACCACACTGTCTTGATGAACACAGCTTTGTAGTACAACCTGAAATCTGGCATTGTGATGCCCCCAGATATGGTTTTCTTTTTTTAAAATTCCCCTGGCTGTTTGGGGTCTTTTCTGATTCCACACAAATCTTAAAATAATTTGTTCTAAGTCTCTGAAGAAAGTCCATGGTATTTTGATAGGGATTGCATTATACGTGTAAATTGCCCTGGGTAACATTGACATTTTCACAATATTAATTCTGCCAATCCATGAGCATGGAATATTTTTCCATCTCTTTGTGTCTTCCTCAATTTCTTTCAGAAGTGTTCTGTAGTTTTTAGGGTATATTTTGAGAACCATTTGAATGGTAAATGGTTCTCCAACCTTTTATTTTCAGGTTGTAGGTGTCCTTCTGTCTAAAATGAGTCTCTTGTAGACAGCAAATAGATGGGTCCTGTTTTTTTATCCAGTCTGAAACTCTGCGCCTTTTGATGGGGTCATTAAGCCCATTCACGTTCAGAGTTACTTGAACTTCTTCTTAAAGGGGAGTTTTAAGAGTCCCCCTTAAAATTTCTTGCAGAGCTGGTTTGGAGGTCACATATTCTTTCAGTTCCTGCCTGTCTCGGAAGCTCTTTATCTCTCCTTCCATTTTGAATGAGAGCCTTGCTGGATAAAGTATTCTTGGTTGCATGTTCTTCTCATTTAGGACCCTGAATATATCCTGCCAGCCCTTTCTGGCCTGCCAGGTCTCTGTGGAGAGGTCTGCTGTTACCCTAATATTCCTCCCCATGAAAGTCAGGGACTTCTTGTCTCTTGCTGCTTTAAGGATCTTCTCTTTATCTTTGGAATTTGCAAGCTTCACTATTAGATGTCGAGGTGTTGAACGGTTTTTATTGATTTTAGGGGGGGATCTCTCTATTTCCTGGATCTGAATGCCTGTTTCCCTTCCCAGATTGGGAAAGTTTTCAGCTAGGATTTGTTCAAATACATATTCTGGCCCTCTGGCCCTTTCGGCGCCCTCGGGAACCCCAATTAAACGTAGGTTTTTCTTCCTTAGAGTGTCATTTATTTGCCTTAATCTGTCTTCGTGGTTCTTTAATTGTTTATCTCTTTTTTCCTCAGTTTCCCTCTTTGCCATTAACTTGTCTTCTATGTCACTCACTCGTTCTTCCACCTCGTTAACCCTCGTCGTTAGGACTTCTAGTTTGGATTGCATCTCATTCAATTGATTTTTAATTTCTGCCTGATTGGATCTAAATTCTGCAGTCATGAAGTCTCGTGAGGCCTTAATGCTTTTTTCTAGAGCCACCAGTAGCTGTAGAATAGTGCTTCTGAATTGGCTTTCTGACATTGAAGTGTAATCCAGATTTTGTAACTCTGTGGGAGCGAGGGCTGTTTCTGATTCTTTCTTTTGAGGTGAGGTTTTCCTTCTAGTCATTTTGCTCAGTGCAGAGTGGCCAAAAACAAGTTGTATTGGAACACGGGGGAGTATCACTGGTCCGTCCAGCTGGTCTTCTGGGGGTGGGGCCTGCTGTGCTGATTTTCAGGTGTTAGCACTTGGGGGAGCTGCTCTGCCCCTGCCTGCTGCAGGGCTCAGCGGGGGTTGTTTACCCCGTGGGGCCCCAGGAGGAACAGTCGCAGTTGCTATGGCAACTCTGGAAGCCTGGATTCAGCCTCCGCAGGAACTACGGGGCTCGGGGCTCTCGGTTCTCCGTCCGCAGGGCCTGGAGGCTCCGGGGCGGGGCCGCTGATCTGCTCAGCTCGGGGCAGGAGCGTCCTCGCTGTCCTGGGCCCTCCCGGCCTCTGCCTGTCCCGGGGGAGGCCGGATCCTGGGCTGTGTCCCGGCGCCCTGTGCTCCGGGGCCTGCGCTGTGGGATTCGCGCTCCCGCCCCGCAGCCCCCTCCGCGGAGCCGCCGCCCGAGCCCCTCCGAGCTGCTCCGGTCGGTCCCGCGGTGCGCGCTGCAGCCCTTAGGGAGCTCGGAGCACTCTCCTGCGCTCGCAGGTGTCTGTTAGTGTCCCCGGGAGCCCGAGGGCATCCCCGCCCTCCTGGGTCCTGCTCCAACTCCCTGCGAGCCCCTTTCCGCCCGCCCGGGAAGGTTGGTGCAGCTCCTGCTCCTCCGGGACGGGGCTCTCCTGTCCTGGGGACACTCGCCCCGGCCTCAGCCGGCTCCTCGCGGGGCCCCTCCCCCTCGGAGGCCTTTTGTTCCTTTATTTCTTTTTCCCCGTCTTCCTACCTTGATAGAAGCGCGAACTCTGCTCACTGTAGCGTTCCAGCTGGTCTCTCTTTACATCTCAGGCCGAATTCGTAAATTTTCAGGATGGTTTGAAGGTTATCTAGGTAATTTGGTGGGGACAGGTGATTTGGGGACCCTGCTCTTCCGCCATCTTGCCCCTCCCCCTTCCATCAATAGGGAATGTTGAGTAATTAAAAATCATCTCTGGAAACTGTTGCTTTGGTCTATAATTTCTGAATTCCTAACCTCTTATTGTTTTGCATTTTCTATGTCTTCTTTCAAGCCTAATGTACTTGTGCCCAGGTGCATATATACATGGATTTTTTGAGTAGGTGACACTGTGTTATATCATTTCATTGTTAAATTAGGCTCTTTTCAGTAAATGTTAAACCTATTTAACTGAAAACATGATCTCTGGGTGGGTTGGTGGGGAATGACAAGAGAACAGAGCCACCACATAGAGATGAAGAATATGTAATGTATACTGACAGCGATCAGGACTTGGTGATGCAGAAAGAAATTCCTTGAAGATGGCCCATAGCAGCTTCCACCATAGAAGTAGGGGTCAATGGCAGATTGTGTCCTCAGAGACAATGACCTTTGGATGGTAGGAGCTTCTGCACTCAGAAAGCCAAGGAGAGAATCTGAGGCTGAGGGAGGCCTGGCTGTGAAAGCACACTACCAAACTCAGCTTGATTATGCAAACCAAAAACATGTCTTTCTTAAAATAAACAAAAAAAAATAAAAAAATAAAAAAAAATAAATCTCTAGAGTCTGATACCTGAACTGAACCCACTAGATCACACCAGTAGAATTTTGACATCTTACAGGATTTCAGTGCCTCCAGATTGTAATATGCAGTAATTGATGGCCAAAGAAAATAATCACCTTGGAGTCTGATCAAGTCCCTAGGTTTAACCATCTGGTTAGGACAGTTATTGGCAAGAACTCATCAATGCCATGAGGGATGCTGTTAGCCAACATTAAGTTCTTTAGAAAGTTCTACACAACCAATGACTGAGTTTCCTCTTCTAGCCTCTACAATGCACGACATGCTGTATCTTGGCAATGGTGAAAATAAGTCTAAGTGAATTAAAAAACACTAATCTCCCTTCTTCCTTAGATTCAGACCAGAAGACCAAGGAAAGTGTGCTTTCAGAAACTCGGCCTTTTGCCACTGCACTGGCACTTGCCAGAACAACCAGTGCACAGCTATCACACTGTCTGCAAAACCGGGACAGCTCTTTGGAGTTTCCCTCATGTGATATGTTATCACTCTAATGACAACTTGCCCTTCCCAATACTTTCAGGTCTCAGTTTGGTCTTTTATTGCCTTCCTGAGGAGAGGGACCTTGGAGAGGCCAAGTGTCCTCACACAAAACCTACCCCAAAGTGGAGAAATCATTAGACAGCCCCTGGCTTTGGCTGGGAAGTTTGGTAGTGTCATTTGATTTACCTACTGCAGAGTCATGAGGCAGACAACACAGAATGCATGTTTTGTCCATTCCACTTGTTTCCACAGAGACCCATGTAGGCCTGTTCAGATCAGTCAAAATGGACTCTGTGTGCGTGAATCATCTTCACATTCTGCCATTGTCTTCCTGAACTCACAGTAGTCTCAGGTCTCCTTCAACTGATCAAACTACTTAATCTAACAACTGAAAACATGTTTACCTAAGCATAAAGACTCATCCTGAGGCCATCTATGAATCTGCTAATTCTAAAGAGCATGTTAAATACAGCCACAGAGTTTGGCCTGTGTTATCTGTAAATCAGGTCTACTGAATTGTCAGTGTGGAAATTTACTGAGTACCTAGGACCTCTGCAACTTGCACTAGATTTGGGAATGTTATCTTGATGTGTGAAGAAATTTACCACTTTAGTTACATGCTTGCTACTACCCCAGTCCCTTGCATCACAGCAATTTTATGGGGGTAGCTAGAACTATCATCCTCCACACTTTACAAAATGGATTAGAAAGGTTTCTCCTCTACAGTTCGCATGTGCCCCAGGTCACACAATAGATCAGAAGTATAGAAGGTTTCTGGATCCCCTTGGTCTTTTCTGACTCCAGCCCTTATTATCTTTTCTACACTACAGGGAGAGGACATGAAGATAGAGCAATCCACAGTTGAAAGACTCTTGAAGGGAATGTAATCAGAGAAATAGAAGAGATTATTTGAGCTTTTCTTTTAAAGAGGAAGGGAAAATAGAGATAGTCCAAAGGAATGGAGGATACAATTCACTTAAAGAAAAATCAACAAATGGGAAATGAGTATGGTAAAAAGATTTCCATACTTGGGGAAGAGCATCTATGAAGGGGAATAAGGCTTTAGACTGATAAAGTAGGAGACAGGCGAGGATTCCACAGGCCTCTGAAACACTTGAAGTTTGATTTAAAGGGTAAATTCAATGAAAAAATCTGATTTAAATAAGTGATTATAATGTTTCAGTGTATGACTGTAACATGGATTTTGGGTAGAAACTATCCTGGAGACATTGACTAAAGAATCTCAATTGACTTTAGTCTCTTCTATGTACACCATCAAGATAGCCTAGCTCTCAAAAAGGAACCATGCATACTGGGCTTGGGTATACAAGATGAGGCCCTGAAGCTCTTTAAAAATTTTTAGTGTTCAATTTACCAACATACAGAATAACAAGTTTTCATCCTGTTGCTCCTATGCACTTGGGATATGAATTGTTCTTTGCCTTTCTATATCCCTAAAGACACATCCTGTGCCAAATATGAATCCATGAATCCTAACAGAATATGTTACATGACTGTCACAGAGGCATCTTCAAAAAATCAGCCGGTATAAAATCATGCAGAATCCTAAAGCAGAAACTAAATTCTGGGGACAGAGTTAACTTGGACAGTGAATCTGTTCTTGTGGTAGCATCTGTTTTAAAGGTGGGGAGTTCTAGCTTTTTCTGCACATGAATATGTGAAGCTGTGATTGGTGTCTCTCATTATGATTTCCCACGAACCGACATAGGCATAACTGATTAAGAACTTGACACACTGGAAAACACTTCATGAAATCAAAATTTAAGGAAGCTACTGTAGGAGTTAAAAGCCCCATACATTAGAAATACTTTCTGAGTTCACCACACACCACCCACCTGAATACTCCTTGCAAAATACTAATACTACTATGACTACCAGTAATAATAATAATAATAATAATAATATAATAATAATAATAATATCAGTCTCTTCATCCCTAAAATGTGGATAAAAATAATGTCTAA
This sequence comes from Nyctereutes procyonoides, assembly GCF_905146905.1. NCBI lineage: Eukaryota > Metazoa > Chordata > Mammalia > Carnivora > Canidae > Nyctereutes > Nyctereutes procyonoides. The sequence continues at coordinate 53,919 of NW_026575059.1, read as the reverse complement.
ATCTTAGAAATGTTCTACAGATTAAATAAGATAAAATATGTAAAATACATTTCTAAAAAAGCAGTTAATAGAACTAGGAGAAGTTCCCCTGAGACTAGTATGAGTATTATTGGAGCCTAGCTAATCGCAGCTCACTGGCAACACCCAATTTTGTTAAACGGAGTTTAGATTCAGAACCTGGAGACACATATCATCAATCCCTCCATAGTTTTGACATGTCTTCATTTTTTCTTTAGTGTAATCCATGTCATTAGGAATTAAGATGAGTCTAATGTCATGTCTGACAGTATGCTGTTATAAGACAAATGTTTGTTTTTTATATCATCAGTGACAGAAAAACCACCTGTTGAATCCAAGCCAGTGAGAGATAGTGATTTCCAAAAAGGCACAACTGCAGAATGCTACCAAGTCCCCATCTGGCATGGGTCCATCCACCTACATGTCTACAGTTTACTAAGTCATTGAAGACTGGAATCTCCATAATGACACTTGACACTTCCTTTTACTTTAATCTTCCCATGAGTGAAAAATAAACCCTTTCCACGACCCAGCTATCTCCACTTAAAGTTTTTTCCTCCATCCCATATATTCATATTGAGGAAATCTTCCCACAAATTATCTCCTCTATCTTCAATGCCTACCATATCTATCATATTACATAGTTTTGTATTGTGTTGTTTGTATTTATATGAATAATAAAAATTCCATAACTCAGTAAGTTTGACAACCATTTCCTTTGGTTATGATTCACAGAACACTTCAGTGGAGGTTCATCTGAGCAGTTCTGGTCTCAGCTGAGGTCACCTGTGTACTTGCAGTTAGCCTGCAGCTCCTCTGGAGCTAACCGAGGTGTCTGTCTATTGGCGCTGGCTCTCAATTGGTCCCCATGTCTTCAATAAGGTAGATTCTCCTCCTTTCATATGGTGGAGGAAGAGTTCCCAGAAGCAAGAGGGACTTTTCAAGAGGTAATGTGCGAGAGGACTGTGCAAAGGACCACGCCAAAGCTGGTGGTTTACAAGACGAGGAGGCATTATTTCTTGAGACCACACATCATAAAACTCACGGCAGCACCACTACCACACATATCCTTTCCTTCACTGGCTTTTCACCCTCAGTTCTCTACACTGGCATTTCCTAAGGGGTATTCCAAGCATGGTAGGTAGAATCTTTGAAATACTAACTCATTTTTTACCTCAGGTATTCCTTCCCTCATCCTTCTTCCTGTCTTAAGTTGCCTTAAGAGGCAACTAAATCACCTCCTCAGGCCATAGAAGCCTGAGGAAAATATGAGGAAAAGGGAGTTCTTTGTTGCTTATGAGTTTTACAGATTTAGCTTTCTAGGAAACAAAAATGATTTGTGGCATAGAGTGGAAGATTTATGTGGCAATCTCATGGGAAAAGCCCAAAACCACTAGGCTTGGGGTACATGGGATATCTGCACCATTCCTGGATGGAAACCAAAAGGAAGCAGAAATTCCTCACAGAATAGCGAGCTGACATGTCTACGAGAGATGGGGCCCTCTATGTCCACGCAGAGTTTCTTATACCTCAACGTGGAACAGATCAGTTAGTAAAAGTATCTCCATCATTCCCAGAGTAGTATGGAAGAAATAGAAAGCCACTGGGTCTGAAAGACATGCCTCAGCAACAGGAGTACAGACCAATTTCCCAGGACCAGAGAATCAAACTAGACATCAACTGAGCTACTTAGTACTACAGAACTGTACATTTCTTACACATGCCAGTGTATAGACTGAGATTGGTGTCAGTGCATATAGAATATATGATCCATGGATTGTTTTCCCTTTCCCAGAAAGGGTTCCCTTGTCAAATAGGTTTGGGAAGTTCATGCTTTCCTTTTGGAAGTCAAATGTGCCCGTTTATTCCACATTTAGTTGACATTATTTGACCCTTTCGAAGTGACCCCATTAATTAATGATCCTTGGAACATTAATAAACATTTCTCTAAATTTATTTCTTTTTTTTAATAAATTATTTTTTTATTGGTGTTCAATTTACCAACATACAGAATAACACCCAGTGCTCATCCCGTCAAGTGTCCCCCTCAGTGCCTGTCACCCACTCACCCCCACCCCCCGCCCTCCTCCCCTTCCACCACCCGTAGTTCGTTTCCCAGAGTTAGGAGTCTGTATGTTCTGTCTCCCTTTCTGATATTTCCCACACATTTCTTCTCCCTTCCCTTCTATTCCCTTTCACTATTATTTATATTCCCCAAATGAATGAGAACATACACTGTTTGTCCTTCTCCGATTGACTTACTTCACTCAGCATAATACCCTCCAGTTCCATCCACGTTGAAGCAAATGGTGGGTATTTGTGGTTTCTAATGGCTGAGGAATATTCCATTGTATACATAAACCACATCTTCTTTATTCATTCATCTTTCGATGGACACCGAGGCTCCTTCCACAGTTTGGCTATTGTGGACATTGCTGCTAGAAACATCGGGGTGCAGGTGTCCCGGCGTTTCATTGCATCTGAATCTCTGGGGTAAATCCCCAACAGTGCAATTGCTGGGTCATAGGGCAGGTCTATTTTTAACTCTTTGAGGAACCTCCACACAGTTTTCCAGAGTGGCTGCACCAGTTCACATTCCCACCAACAGTGCAGGAGGGTTCCCTTTTCTCCCCATCCTCTCCAACATTTGTGGTTTCCTGCCTTGTTAATTATCCCCATTCTCACTGGTGTGAGGCGGTATCTCATTGTGGTTTTGATTTGTATTGCCCTGATGGCAAGTGATGCAGAGCATTTCCTCATGTGCTTGTTGGCCATGTCTATGTCTTCCTCTGTGAGATTTCTCTTCGTGTCTTTTGCCCATTTCATGATTGGATTGTTTGTTTCTTTGGTGTTGAGTTTAGTAAGTTCTTTATAGATCTTGGAAACTAGCCCTTTATCTGATATGTCATTTGCAAATATCTTCTCCCATTCTGTAGGTTGTCTTTTAGTTTTGTGGACTGTATCCTTTGCTGTGCAAAAGCTTCTTATCTTAATGAAGTCCCAATAGTTCATTTTTGCTTTTGTTTCTTTTGCCTTCGTGGATGTATGTTGCAAAAAGTTGCTGTGGCCAAGTTCAAAAAGGGTGTTGCCTGTGTTCTCCTCTAGGATTTTGATGGAATCTTGTCTCACGTTTAGATCTTTCATCCATTTTGAGTTTATCTTTGTGTATGGTGAATGGGAGTGGTCTAGTTTCATTCTTCTGCATGTGGATGAATAAATTTATTTCTTAAGTCATACTTTAACATTCCACTCCCTGCTTAGAAGCCATCAATGGATTTCAATAAATCTTTGATGTTTTCCTTTTTTTGTCCAAAAAAAAAAAATGTCATCTTTAAAATCCTCCCAATGCAGCCTGCTCTAGTAATTAGTATTGTCTTCACTCTTTCCCAGTGCAGATCCTTTAGTGTAGCTGGGTCAGACATTTCCTTGGTTCCTGAACAAAGCACACTCACTTTTCTACTATAATTCTCACCTCTTCTTGGACTCTGCATTGACACACACTAAGTAGGCTAGCCATTTGGGTTCTCCAATCCGAGTAATTTCACAAAGCCTTTCTGATCTCAATTTAATTTTTCTTTATAAAATATGAGCACCCAACCCTACTAGACAGTGGCTCACATGGTGCTTTGAGCATCAGGAATTATGCTGATGCGTTCATATGTTATAGAGAAAATCCAAATTCCTGTGGTAAACAACTGTATCTTGTGTTAGATTTATACTACTTTTAAAGCCTGGCTAAATGTCTACTCAAAAAAAATGTACGAATTAATATGTTCATTTTTCTAAGAGTATAGAGATTTTCTAGAGACTGGTAGATACTGCAAGTTTTAAAACATGAGGTTGAACACAGCACATGAAATTTTCGGGCAGCGACAATAAGACATAGGTTTGAGTAATTGTTTTAGATATGACTTCACAGGCTGAGTCACATGTTCTTGGATAGACTATTTTTATTCATTATGCAAGCAACGTGATATTGGTGTGATATATTTGGGAATAATTGCATGTTTGTATGAAATTCTTTAAATATCAACAATCCAGAATAAAAGGGGCAAAACACATAGCTGGGTAAGGCATCTGTGAGTTTTTAAACCAAGGAAGATATTGGAAAAAAAGGAAAGAAAGAAATTGACAAGAAGAGGAGATAGAAATACAAGGAGGCATAGAAAAGCTGAAACTGAACTAATTTGTCAACTGTGACTCATAGAAAGGATTTCTGACATAGGGAAATAGATAATAAATGTTAGTTTTTCCCTCAGGATACTCAAGCATAATATCTCTGAGAACAGCAATTCATTTCTTAATTTTGAAGAGAAGATCCTGAGAACTCTGATAAACTGTAAAAGGATCTAATTGCATAATCTAGAATGAATGACAGGCAATTAGGTGTTCCCCATTGGCCTTTACCATACCTGGGAGTAAGATGTGTGTAATCATTAGTTAATATGCACTTAGTGATACAGTTAAGGTTAAACATGTCTAAAAGTAAAATAAAGGTACTTAGAATGACTATCTTACTTTATTCCAGAAAGAAAGTTACTCACAGGCTACCAATATAAGAAAACTAATTCTCATAATTGGCTGGATCAATTACCATGATGAATAACTCTCTCTCTATATCTATATCTCTATCTCTCTATATCTATCACACTCTCTATCTCTAATAACACTCAGTTTTTATTCATATGAGGAACATGTAAGAATTTGGTGAATGGAATATATCTCAGTACAAGAAACCAGCTTTTTTTCAGAGAGCACTGAGCAATGCCTTTTATATTTTTCTGTAATTCTTTCTATGCTAGTCGAATGGGCCAATAAATACTCTGAAGATTTATAGTAGATGGTGACTATTTTCCACTTTTGTTTTGTTTTACTTACCCATAGCATAACTGGTGCTACGAACAAATTGGTTTCTTTGTAATCTTCGGCCTCAATGTCAGTATTAATTTAGTTGGCTTACTCTTTTAAAGAATGAAGTCATTCCTTTGTCAAATAAAAGAAACAAGTAGAAAAACCAAATTGCCAAAGGAAAATTGTAATTTCTTAAAGTGGATAAAGAGAAACTGCTTTATAGGAATGGGAGGATTTCCAAAATGTAAAAGCATAAAACTAGTTGGGGAAAAAAAAAAATAACAAAGCAACACCATCCTCAGGATAATAATTATCTCTGTGCAAGGAAAGACTAGGATTAGGAGAAAGGGGAAAGAAAGAAACTCCAAGCACACATACATTCAATTTAAATTCTTGGCTCTATTTAAAAATGCTTACACTTCACCATGTGCTTCATACTAATGAAGAACATGTTGTAGGTAACTTGATCATATAAATATCTACAACATGCCCATGCATACACAAACGCACACATTGAATTGTATATGTAAACACACAAAACACTGTTAAATGAATAAGTAAATAAATGACAGAAATTTTAAGATTTTCAATGTTTATTCAGAAAGAGATAGATAGAGGGCAGAGACACAGACAGAGGGAGAAGCAGGCTCCTCACAGGGAGCCAGATGAGGGACTCAATCCCCAGACCGGGATCACACCCTGAGCCAAAGGCAGGCAGATGCTCATCTGCTGAGTCACCCAGAGGTCCCTAAACTACAGAGATTCTTAGCATTCAGCAATTTTATCTGTGATTCCTCTGTATTGATGATCTGGTTCACTCAGTCCAAGTGGCTGAACAGTGGTATTCCAGTATATGATGATACATTTACGTGTGGTCACATCTAAGTTAGTCAAACTTTCTAGAGGCTTACCTAGTTGTTGGGAGCGGTCCCGCAGTAAAGAAGAAGCAAGGTTCCAAGTTGAGCCAAAGCTCCCTGTTGTCCCTGGCCAACCCCGCAGTCCTGCGGCGCGAGGCATGGTTTTGGTTAGGCAAAGGCTCCTTGTCATACCTGGCCAACCTGCTGGGGCTGCACCTAGCTCTTCCCCTTATGGAAAATAATGTGTATATATGCTTCTCCTTTAAAATGTTATCGAGACAAGTTCCCATAAAGCAAGCAAGAAGGTGGCCTGACACATGACCGCCTTGGCAGACATTACTTAATAAACAAACTTCACTGTTTAGTCTATATGTGGCCTTCCTGCTCTATTGCTTAAACAAATAACAGGTGTCAGTCTTAAAAACAATGTATGTTTGTGCGCGAGATGTACTTCTCCTTAAAGAAATAAGCCGCCTGCTTACAGAGGCTATATAAACTCTACATGCAAAAATAAAGCTTGTCCATTGCGGCCATCAGCTGCATGAAACCTCCTATCCCATGAACTTTTAGTCTCTTGTTTCTTTCTCATCCCTTGTTCGGTCCCTAATCCTGACCTTGAGCTCTGGCCGCGACACCTAGTTTATTAGCTTTCAAAGACCCTGATTTTTTAAATCATCTCCATAAATGTTTTTCCTAGGCTTATTAATTTGTGTTTTGTTTTTTTAATTCTGTTGCTTCAACTTTCTTACTCTTTTGATTTCTTCATCTAGCTTCTTGGATTAAATGCTAGCTCATTGTAGTAAATATATTTAAGACTATTCATAACTTTTCTAAGTATTGCTTTAGCTATACCTCACAAATTTATTTTTCATATTTTAGTCTGTTGATAAAACCATTACAGTTTATGATTTTCCTTGTGAAGTCTTTTTTAACCTAGATCATTATAAGCTTCATGATTTTTTTTTTTTTTTTTCACTCTTTTCTAACCTGTAGGATTTTAATTACTAGTTGTAATAGTTAATTTCTAATTAAACTGCACTGTAATCAGATAATATGGTTTGAGTAACTATGACTCTTTCATGACTGAGAGTGTACAGTTAATTTTATAAATATTTACAATGTTGCATGCATGCTTTAGGAGAATGTGTATTCTCTCCTTGTATTCTCTTTTGAGTGCAGGGATATGTAAGCTCACAATTATGTCATACGTGTTACTCAAATTCTCTATATATTCTCCGAATGTGCAGTTTCTGAGAGAGGTGTTAAATTTTGCCATTATGCTTCTGTGAGCTTTTCACTTTTATTTTGTAATTCTGGGTTTTCGTAGTTGCTGGCTTTTGGTGTTTTATGGTTTAAGTATTATTATTAGGCACATACAAATTTATAATTTCTATAGCCTTTTCATGAATTATAAATTATAGCTTATTTGCTTTATTCACATTAATGCTTCAACTTCATATTCGACTTTGACAGATATTGTTGCACTAGTTTTTTTTTTTTTTCATATATGCTTAATTATATTTCTATTTTTTTTCCTTTGAATATTTCCCCTTTACAATTTTTTAGGTTGTGTGTGTAGCAGTGTCCCCTGTAAGCAGCATATAACTGATTTTTTATATCCACACTGATAATTTCTGATATTTATTAAAGCGATTTAATCTATTACATTTATTGTCATATAGTGTATTTCGAGTTATACTGACAAACCGTATTTTGTATTTCTTTTTCATCAAAGATTTCTCCTGGTTCCTTTTTTCTTCTTTCCTAAAATTTTGTTAGATTCATAAATCATATTTTTGTATCCTCTGTGTCAATTTTTATTTATTTATATTAGAATTTCTCAGCTATTATGTCTTTGACCACTTTGTTCCAATATTCCTGTATTATCTTTTACTAGAATCCATTAAAATTTTATGAAACAATGATTCTCAAAAAACACTCGATCTGAACAACCTTTTCACTTTTTTTTCTTTGTACTGCATCCTGGGTAAAATTCTCAGTTCCTTTTTCCAGTTTATTAATTCCTTAACCTTGGTCATTCTAGAGTTTATTCTTTTACTTTCATATTTTTTCTTTTTCCAAGTTTTCTCCACACCTATATGTTTTCTGGGATTACTAAGCAGATCTTTTCCTATCCATACAATTTTACAGTATTTTTTCAATAAAGATCATTTCAGGGGCACGTCAGTAGCTCAGTCGGTTGAGTATACAATTCTTGATTTCGGCTCAGGTCATGAGATGGAGCCCCCACATGGGGCTCCTCACTGGGCGGGGTGTCTGCTTGAGATTCTTTCTCTCTCTCTCTCCTTCCCTGCTTCTCTCTCGCTCATGTGCTCTCTCTTCATTAAATAAAATCTTTTAAAGATCATTTCATGCATTTTCCCCTCTGATTTTGGTACCAAGAAGTAGGTCTTACTGTGACAAATACCTAAAAATGCCAAGGCAGCTTTAGAACTGGGTAAAGGGGAAGGCTGTAGAAGTTTGGAGGGCCACACTGGGAAATGCCCACATTGCTGTGAAGGAACTATTGGTAGAAATAATAGATGTTGAAGGCGATTCTGTAAGAGTTCAGAAATAAAAGCAAGAGCTTCAGAGATAGAGACTCTCTATCTTCTTAGAGAATACACAACTAATCAGAAACAGATTGTTCGAAATATGGATGTTGAAGATCTTTCTGTGAGGTCTCAGATGGAAATAAGGAACGTGTTATTGGAAACCATTAACAAGGAGAACCTTGTCACGAAATGGCAAAAACTTGGCTTAACGAGTGTTCCAGTATTTTGTGGAAGTTTGAACTTGGAAACAATAAAATCGGATATTTATCTGAGTAGACTGCTCAGGAAAGTTTTAAAGGAGCTTGTTTCCTCCTGACTGCTTATACTAAAATTCAGGAAGAGAGAAATGAGTTGAAGAAGGTATTAAGCAAAAAGAAGTCAGGACTCAAAGATGTGGAAAATTCTCAAGTTTCCTAATTTCTCAGTTTGTCATTTCTGCTCTAGGACTCATGCTCATGCTCTTGCTACCCCTAGACAGTTTCCCTTCTTGTCCTCTTCCCATCCATGTCCGACCTATAGAGTCAGCTTCCCAACAAAGTCTGTCTTTATTTGTTCAGTTCAGTCATGTTGGCATTTTCTCTTGTGAATTTCTGTAGCCTTATAATCATTTTCCTGTGATTTTTGTGACATGTGGTCTTTAAGGCACGTTTCATTTTTTAATTTTACATTTTCTGAAATTGAAATTTCAATTTTACTCTTTTGTCTGTGTATATATCTATATCTTTTCAGCAATTCTCTCTATTTACACATCAAATGCTTTTTATGGATAACACATATGTAATCCACGGGTTCTAGAATATGAGGAAATAGAAAATGTGACTTCTGAATGGTTCTCAGGTGGTTCTCATGGCACCTACAAGAGCAGGCCTAGAGCAGTGGGAAATTTAAGCAAACCAGTGGAGACTTGCTCTGGTCACTCCACAGCCTTGAACAAGCAGCTTTCTTTTTTTTTTTTTTTTTTTTAATTTTTATTTATTTTATGATAGTCACACAGAGAGAGAGAGAGAGAGAAAGAGGCAGAGACACAGGCAGAGGGAGAAGCAGGCTCCATGCACCGGGAGCCCGACGTGGGACTCGATCCGGGGTCTCCAGAATCGTGCCCTGGGCCAAAGGCAGGCGCCAAACCGCTGCGCCACCCAGGGATCCCTCAACTCTTTTTTTATACTTTTTGCTTTATTATTTTATTTTTGGATCTGAGCAAAAAGTTTTGTGAAACCAGAAATATTGGTATAAATGTGTAGTATGTTTCAGCTTTGTCTCTCTTCGGAGAACACAGGCTTCTGCACCCAAAGAGACTGGCACAGTTATGTCTAGATAATTGGGTCAGCTTATTCTTGATTGGTTTGTGTGCAAACATGCAGACTACATCCATAGTCATCACTCCTCTTAATCTTTCAAACATCTCTGTGCCAATCTCCTAAATGTTAGTTCCCTTCTAACATTTTCTTAAAAAAATGCTGCCTCAGGCCTCACAGAATGAACAGAAATTTTATAGCATTAATCGTTCTTTGCAGACAGCAAATTTTAGATTTCTTTCCAAAGCACATGAAGGGATTTTAAGAAAAGCTGTAAATGGCTATAATTTAAGAAGAAAGTATTATCCTTAAGAGAAGATTAGAATTTGGAGGAAAAACAACCACAACTTTTATCTAGAAACTTGTTATCTTCTCCCTCTGCCCCTTCTCCTGCATGCTCTCAATCAATCAATCAATCAATCAATCAATAAAATCTTTATTTCAAAAGAGGAAATGGGCTCACACATTTGTGGAGTCTGGCAAGTCTCAAATCTATAGGGCAAGCTTGCAGGCTAGAAATTCAGGTAAGAATTGATGTTATAGTCTTGAGCCCAAATTGCACAGGCAAATGAGAAATTCAGGCAAGGTTTCTATGGCACAGTCTTGAGGCTGAATTCCTTCTTCTATAGGAAACTGGTCTTTGCTCTTAAGGCCTTCAACTGTTTGGATGATGCCCACCCACACTACGGAATGTAATCTGCTTTACTCAAAGCCTACTAATTTAAATGTTATTCACATCTAAAAAATATATTCACAGTAACGTCTACACTAGTTCTTGAACAAACTATTGGGCACCATAGCATAACCACGATAACATATAAAATTAACCATCACGGTGTGTCATTACCTATTAGGCTCTGTTTTCTACCTCTTTTCCTCACTCAGCTCCACTTCGTTTCACCTTACTCCACCAAATAAAACGCAATATGATTTCAGCCTTGTGAGGGTCTCCAATCTGCTACAGACCTAAAATCTCTGAACTAATCAGGAGTTCAAAGAGCTCTCAAATGACACAGCCACAAAGACCAAATTCCCAACAGCTTTGTGTATCAGAGGTTTTCCTGCATGGTAGGTTTGGTGGAAGAGACAATGAGTGAAAGAAGCAAATGTATATGTGGCAGGTTGATCTCAAAATGTTAATACACATTTGCCACTGAATTCACATCATGGATGGTGTATCATTTGTGTCATTATTGCTCGAAGTAAATTTTCATGAAGTCTTTAAACCTGTACCCTGATACATATGTCAAGACTGATGGAGTGTGGCTAGGTAGGGTAATGGATCTGAGCTGCTCTTTCATTCTATATTTGGAATCTCAGTAGTCATCTCCTGGATTTTTTAGAGCAGAACTGATACAGCATTCAGGGGCATTTCAAACTCTCGAAATGACATTTGAAAGCATTCAAATGAATACAGGTAGCTGCATAAAGTAAGCACTAAAACGTGAGATTAACTATTGCTATGCTTCATGAGCCCTTTCATGTTTTTCTTCTAGCACCGTGGTAATAATAAAACTTAATCGTAGCAGCCTTGGCAGTTTAAAAACAGCACATAGGTATTTCCGCATTTGATTCTTCCTCCAAATAGCACCATGGACAAATATTGTTCTACAGATATGAAACTGGGGATTCAGAATTCAGATTTCACTTGCTGAAAACAAATAGTAAATACTGGGTCAGAAGTAGATCACAGCTTTATCCACTACATCATCTAGTCTGTTAAACATTCTCAATTGCTGTCCTGGGAAATAAAAATCAATATGTTTCCAAAGTAAATTATGAACCAACAGCCCCAGAATGACTTGTGTTAGAGGTAAGAGTTCTTACACAAGAAAAAAAAAAAAAAAGCAACTATTTGTGGCATTACCATGAAAGTCTCTTACTGTGAACTGTCAGAGAAAAAAGTTAAATTTACATGACTCTCATTGATTTAAAATGTAACATAAAAAAACTAGAAGAAAAAAGAAATGGTGTTTTGTGTTATGATAATAAAGGAAGTAATTTTGTGTCTGGTAATTGCATTGGAAAACATTTAAAAAATAAGTACAACTCAAACTTAACTAGATCTTTGAAGAAGTAGAGGAAGGAGGAGATTCATTCTGAGGATCAGCTTGATCTTTGCTTCTTTCACAGAGATCAAAAGATGTATTGTTATTTGAGAGGGAAAAGCAGAATTCCATTAGGACTGAGATGAAGGATGGTGGGAGCAGAGTAGCTGCTTTCCAGTACTTCCTAATTGGGTATCCTGTCTCCAACAAGATACTCTTAATTGATTCTTCAAAATCTTAATTCCAGTAATTAAGCCATTTAGACATGGGAAGGATGTTAAACAGAGTCCAGTAAGAGCAACAGGATTCAAAGTCACTTCAAATGACTAGAGTGGCAAAGAGATGAAGGGATTGGAAAACAGGAAACTTTTTTCCTGGCCCTCTAAAGTTAATCTGCAGTGCCTCAAATGACTTCATTTATCATTCATGGGCCAGATAATAGGTCTCAGAAATCTCAGAACTGGTTCTCTCTATATAAATCCATCCTTTGTTTTAGATACAAAACCTAATTATTCCCATTCTGTCCTCAGCACGCTGACTTCTGAGCCCAGCCCAACTCACAATCTGCGGACTCAAAGTGTAGTTAGGGGCCTGAATTATGTGACAAAATGTTCTTAGTTTTACTAAAATCAAACTCATCACACATAATACAGTAAGTTCTGAAGTTGGTTTTGTTGTTGTTGTTTTTAAAGCACAACCACAACAAAAGTAAGTGATAAAGCCCCAACTGTATTTCCTTTCCATGACAATGAACAATGAAATGTTCTCTAGTTTCTGAGAGGATCATATGTTCTATAGAAAGTAACTTAATAAAAAAAAAAGATCATTTAAGAAGGCACATCTTAGAGCAGTACAGACATTTAAAATTTGGGCCACGTATTTATGTTTTAAACTGCAGTTCTTACTCATTCTCTATCTTTTGCCACTTGCTTATCTCATTGGACAAGCATATTCTCAATAGCCTTTATCTCTTTCTCCACATATGGAATACCAATCACATACAGTTGAAAATCAGGAAGAAAATTAGCATTCTATAAACACCAGTTACTTTCTTTCATGGTGCTTCACTTTATTTACTATAGAGCTTTTATCGATATTGCCTGGAATGACTTGCTCTTTAGTTGAGTTTATGGTTGATTTTTATCTCAACAGACTGTAAGTTCCATGAAAGCAGAGACATTTTCTGTCACGTGTTCTTCTAGAGCCTGAGCCCCAAAGAGATGTGCTTGGCACATAGTTTTGTTTTGTTTTTGTTGTTTTAGAGAGAGAGAGAGAAAGCTTATGCATGGGCGGGGTGGGGGATGGGCAGAGAGAGGGAGAGAGAAAATCCACGCTCAGCATGGAGCCAATATGGGGCTCCATCTCATGACCCTGAGATGATGACCTGAGCCAGAATCAAGAGTAGGACACTTAACCAATTGACACTTAGCCCACCTGGGTGCCCCAAGGTATTCATGTATTTTAATAAATTCCAGGCACAGGACTAGACACATTGTGGACATTACCTCATTTAATTCTCAAAGTGATCTTGAAATGTAAATATATTATCCCTTTTTCACAATGAGGAATCAAGGCTTAAAGGAATTAAGTAACTTGTGAAAAATCAAACAATAAGGAATTTGGGTCTGCTGTGTGTTCTGTTTGGGGACCATGTTATAAGAAATGTTCCCAAAGTAGGCCATGGCTATAAACAAGATGATTATGGGTACTAAACAAAGTGGCATTAAGTAACAACAGCATCAGACCATAAAAAAATTATTCCCTTTAAAACTTTGTGGGATCCCTGGGTGGCGCAGCGGTTTGGCGCCTGCCTTTGGCCCAGGGCGCGATCCTGGAGACCCGGGATTCCCACATCAAGGCATGGAAAGTCTCAAATTGGTGCCGGTTTGTAATTAACTTTATTACATTGTCTCCGGTTTGTATTTATTGCTCCCGCAGTAATTGCTTCTCTCTCTCTCTCTCTGTCTCCTTATTTCACTTAAGGGCAGGTAAGAATATAAACCCAGACTTTGTTTGCAGTGTATAAATTTTCTACAAGTTACTTAAGGCAATTAGTTCTGGTTTCTGATTTGCAATAGTTACATAGTTCCATCATAAATAAAATTTTAGATAAAAGCCTTAAATTTACTTAAGGAAAAGATTAATTAGATAAGAGTACAGGTGGGCAGCCCAGGTGGCTCAGCGGTTTAGCGCAGGCTTCGGCCCAGGTCGTGGTCCTGGAGACCCAGGATCAAGTCCCACATCGGGCTCCCTGCATGGAGCCTGCTTCTCTCTCTGCCTGTGTCTCTGCCTCTCTCTCTCTCTCTCTCTCTCTCTCTGTATTTCTCATGAATAAATAAATGAAATTTAAAAAAGATAAGAGTACAGATGATACATTTGCAAAATATGGAGGTGGCACACAAAATCTGGTTTAGAAAACCCTGCTCTAAAGCAAATTTACAAAGCCCTAAAATAGAAACAATCAATATAAGGCATTGCTATGATAGGGAAACTCAGACACCTAAAATAATTATCTCCAAAGAGCTTTAAAAGTGGTGTGCTTGAGGTACAAAAAACTAACTCTACATACCTAGGGAAAATACCACCGTGATACAAATGCTGGGCATATGATTAAGTTATAGTTCCTGACTAATGCTGCCAAAAATACAGTGGGGGCATATATAAGTAATCAGAATACAAGTCAGGAAACAAAAAATGCCCCAAAGAAGAAATACATGTGATGTGAGAAATCACACCTTGTTCTCATTAAATTTGTTAATTGTAATTAATAATGACATATCAATTATATATTTGTTTAAAGTTATAATATATGAATTATATAAATGTTATTAATTAACTTACTTAATTTCAATTAATCTTGTCATACATGCTCAGAATAATAAATATCCTTTGTAAGTCTTTTAGGTGAAAGGAGAAATAAAAACAGCTTTAATCTCATTTTACATAGTACACAAATGTGAAATATTCCCACTTGCAAAAGTGCTGGGCACTCTTTCTTATAATTGCAAGAAAAGCCTCAATGGGTTTGGCAAACATGACCTGCTGAATTGCCAACCGTCTAAAAGTAATCAAATTCATAACCCTGGTAAAGCTTCCCAATCTTTAATATGGCACCAAGTCAGTGCTTCACTAAGGTGTGGTGCTGCCTGAGAAACTGTCCTCACTTATTCTACTTCTGGGTAAACCTTTAACAATGAAGGGACTGGATTGGCTCTTATACTCTTTATGCTGACATCTGTTTACAGGGAGTAGCAGAGTAAACTCACGTGGTCCAAAAGCCTGGGCTTCCTGTGAGGCCACCTGTCCGTCGCTTGCTACTTTCCGCAAACAGCTTCAAAGGTATAAGCTAACACAGGACATCTGCTGCTGTCCTACTCCGGAGAGGCCATCTGATGACATGGAGAGCATGGACCTGAGAGCATAGGCTCTGCGTTCAAATTCTAACCCTGCCGTTTATTTGAGCAAGTTGCTTAATTTCTCTTGGCCTGAATTACTTCAACTGCAAATGGGGTGAAAGAATCTTATTAGGAGATGTTGAACATTAAGTGAAATAAAGCAAGAGAATATTCGGTGAGGTTATCCGGCACATAATAAAACCTCAATTATCATTAGCTACGATTAGCCTGCATTATGAAGTACAGTGTTGTCTCCTCAGGGCTTTCCAGAGCCCTGGGGAAACATGAGCCTTTTAATCTTCCCCTCTTGTGCCCCTTACCTAGTGGAGTGCTTCAGGCATGTGACTCGGGGCTATTTCCTCAGCCCCTCAAGTTCTCTCCCTCTCTCTCTCTCTCTCTCTTCTTCTCCCTCTCTTTCTCTGCTGTATCGCCCTTGCCAGGAGAGTGAATCTTGAAGTACTACCTCCCCCAGTGGCTCAAATACTTTTCCTTCTGCTCTACAACCAAAGAGAAAGGCGGCATTAAAATTCAAACAGGGGGGATCCCTGGGTGGCTCAGTGGTTTGGCGCCTGCCTTTGGCCCAGGGCCAGATCCTGGAGACCTGGGATCCAGTCCCACATCAGGCTCCAGGCGTGGAGTCCGCTTCTCCCTCTGCCTGAGTCTCTGTCTCTCTCTCATCAATCAATCAATCTTTAAAGTTCAAACAGGGATTTTGTGATTTCTCCAGAGAGGCGACTTTCACATATCCTCTGTAGAATCAGTCTGGAATGTTCTTCTCATTTACCACTCTCTTCTTTAGCTGGCATTTAATACAATGCTTGCCCTAATCTTTTTATAGCCACTGACTGCGCCTCCCTGGAAACTTCCACATTTTGTTTCTGATAAACAGCATGTTAGACATTTGCCCAAACAAAACAAAGAAAGTGTTTGAACTCAGCCTGTGCTATTTTTGCATACTTTTACTTTATAGACAAGTGCTACAATAAAGACAACGTGTAAGTTTAGGGAGGTAGAGCATGTAAGACCCCCAGACTTATTGGCCTGTGTACAGAACAAAATGTTTAATCCTTCAGAATATCTATCTGGAGGAAGAATCATTCCTGAAATGTTATAGCTTCAGTTGTGTGTGCTGAGTGTGAAGCAGGCCCCCAGTGGCTGTAGCCATTTGGCTTTTGGAGAATCAACTGGACCTGAGAAACCACAGAACAAGATCTTCTCTAACTTGTTTTTTAGTGGTAAAAACCTGAGGCTGGATTGTTCAAATATCCTTAGATTCTCAACACATACCAGAGTCCCCTTATTGTAAATTCCCTCTTGGGGCTTAAGCAAGCATAAGTGGGTATCTGTTGCATATATATGAAAGAATCCAAAAAAAAAAAAAAAAAAAGAATCCAACTTTAAAACTGAAATTTTAAAACTTTTAAGGATATTAAACTGGTCATCAATATATTACGCTTCTATATGTCTTAGCACATTTTTTTCACTATAAAAAACTCATCTACTTGTTTCAAGAGCCAACAGGTAGGGTCAACTGCCTCTACAAAAATATCAGTAAAGAAAAACACTCTTATTCAGTGAATTTCTCAATGTAATGTGGCATATAAAATATGCACATACATAGCTTTTCAGATTTTATTTTACCTTCACCAAAATTATGTTCTCATTAAAATGACCTAAATCTTTTGAATTAAAAGAACAGGAGTTTCTTATAATATTCAATATTCAATAATCTTGTGATATTACTAATATATATATATATGTCAACTCTAGGATTTTAGGCAGTGACATGATATACTTTTGCAAATGTGTATCATTTATTTGAGGCAGATTTTCAGGAATTTGTACTGGGAAGTCATAATAGCTGTTTTACTTCTTTTTGTAATGTATATCTTGAGAAATTTACTCCCCCTATACTTCCTGAAGTTCTTCTTTGTCTATTACAATTATCCTTCCAACATACCACACACTTTCCTGTCGCTGCACCTTTTTTTGATGCTCTCTCCCCTCAAGTAAGTTTGCAAGGAAAACTTCGATTTATCTTGCAGAACCTGATTTAAACATCACCACCTCTGGCAAGTATTCCCTATGGACTTTCTATCTCTACCTCTTTGAGCAGAAGCAATTTTTTACTTTCCGTTTATCTTTCATCATATCACTTTGTGAAACCATCTAGTATTTTTATGATCTGCTCTATTAGTAATTTCAGGTCTGTCATCCAAAGTTATCTATAAGTCCCCTTATGGCAAAAAACAGGTCTTCTTCATAATTGCGTCTTTCTAGCACACTAGACAATTTCTCATTGATAACCGACGTTTAGTACATGTTTGTTGTTGTAAACAAAGAAATTTCAGCTCAGAAAAATGTGAAGAAAATTTCAGGTGATCCTAGAGTAATGGTTCTGAGAATTATTAAAAGGTTCTTAAATACAGTATTAGGGCTTTTTGTGGTTTAGATGTATTTTTTCCATTTATGATTCTATTAAAGTTTTAAAAGTGTTTCAAAGTAGTTTTATCGGGATCCCTGGGTGGCGCAGCGGTTTGGCGCCTGCCTTTGGCCCGGGCGCGATCCTGGAGACCCAGGATCGAGTCCCACATCGGGCTCCCGGTGCATGGAGCCTGCTTCTCCCTCTGCCTGTGTCTCTGCGCCTCTCTCTCTCTCTCTCTCTGTGACTATCATAAATAAATAAAAATTAAAAAAAAAAAAAAAAAACAAAGTAGTTTTATCAATTTCTATTCCAAGCAACAGTGTATGAGAGTTCCAGTTGTTCCATATCTTACGAACACTTAGGGTTTTCACCTTATATTTATAGATTTATATACACACACCACATATTGCTGGGCTTGGCTTGACATCTTATTCAGTATTTTTGTTTCTAGTGTTTATAAGTGAAGTTAGACTATTTTAATCAATCTTTTCTTAATTTGATCATTTATTTCCTCCATTCCACTTTGCTTTTTTTTGTTTTGTTTTGTTTTTTTGGGGTTCTTTTTGTTTTTTTTTCCATTCCACTTTGTGTATATTCTTCCTTTTTTCTAGTTTCTTATATTGAAAACTTAGATTCACACAGATTCAATCTCTGTATTTGTGTATTTATGTGTGTATATACATGTGTATGTGTGTAGAGATATATTTATGTATTAGATACATCTTAATATATTAATATTTATATTGCATATCAATCATATATCCTATATATTCTTATTAGTCTTTACTTCTTAATATGTATATTAATATGTAATATAATTAATATATCAATATTGGCTCTATTAATATCAGGCAAAATAGATCTTAAGATAGAATTATTTTCTGAAGATGTTTAGGTTCTAATAATATATATTTAATATATGTACTATATATGTAATATATAATACATATATAAGCTAATATATGAGATAATATATATTAATAGCATAAGCATATCTTATATCTATATCCTGTTACTTATATAACATGCATTTAATATATGTACATTAATCATACATTATATAAGTCTATAATATATAAGTTTAAGATCTAAAGATATCTATCTAATATATATAGAAATAAATATTAGAATTATATATGAAAGATATTTGATTATATATTCGACTATTTTTCATTTATATGTAATTTAATATATAATCATGTTACTATATGATATATAATTGATATATATTATTGTCTATTCACTATACATTAATATATTATATAATTTATACTTTCTGCATAATCTGCCAAGATAGGTGAGATTCTTTCTCACCACATTAACTTTCTGTGCTTATGCTACTTGATTTGTCTTGATTACTTAAAATAAAACCCAGAAGTTCTTACTTCTGAGACAGCTAAGATTGCTTATAGTTACCCTAACTTCTTATGTTTATTTATAAATACTGTGTTGTCATTTCAATTAGCAAGAAACCAAGCTACAACCATTCATTGTTCTCAGGTATTTATGTTAAAAGTCAAATGACCAATCTCTTTTGCTAATGCTTTTGAATTTTCTTCTCAAAGCCAGCCACAAAATTTAGAAAAATCAAGGGTAAATGAATGAACAAATCCAAGATACCTTTTAAACTATTTTGTTTTCTATTTTTTTTCCTTACCTTACAAACGGTGACAGTAGGAAATACTACTAGAAATAATCTTTTTCGTTTGTGTATTCTATTTCATTATTAGCTCAGTACTATCACAAAAGCTATGAGAGAAGAATTATGAAATCAGACAAGTTTCAACTTTATTGGTTGTTACATTCTGGTAAAAATGTTATTAATCTAAATATATTTATGAGATTATATACTTTATAGAAAAGCACTCATATATCACACACAACATGTTACTACCCTAAAGGAAAACAGATAAAATCCTTATATAACATTTGTATATCATATCCAAAAATAGGGTTTTACTTTCCTCCATTCTGATGTTGTTGGTTACTGACTTAATTAACCATAGTAGTTCATCCTTATCCTCAACAGGTAATATTGATTTCCTTTCCTGCTTGCCCAAAAGCTCTGACATGAGGCAGAGGCCAAACACTGTTTTTTATAAGGTAGGGCAGTTTCAGAGCCTCATGAAAAGGACTGTACTAGGAACTCTAATAATGCCTCAAGAAATGGACTCAAAATATAGCACAGAAGCAGCAGCTTTTTTTTTTTTAAGATTTTACTTATTTATTCATGAGAGACACACATAGAGAGGCAGAGACATAGGCAGAAGGAGAAGCAAGCTCCCTGTGGGGAACCCCATGTGGGGCCCAGTCCGGGACTCTGGGATCACTCCCTGAGTCAAACGCACATGCTCGACCACTGAACCACCAAGGCATCCCATGGAGCAGCAGTTTGAAACACACCGAGATTGATTTCCTCATATCACAACTTGTGCTGGGGGTGTAGGGATCTTCAGGAGACTTCTCCAAGAACAAAAGAGCTGATGGATGCAACTGCACTCCCCTACCCCTCAGCCTGTATATCTGGATGCCTGCAGGATTCAGCATGAATACTCTCCATTTAGCTTGCTAATACTTCATGCCTTACCCCAGTATTCTCCTGTGGACCTGTCCACTTCAACAACACCCTCAGCAGGAGTCAGTCCAAAGCTATGTCACAAGACTGGCAGTGTGCAAGCAGCCCTAACAGGGACCAGCACCACTTCACAATGACTTCTGCCCTAGGGAGAGGGAAAGAAACCACACATGCAGTTTGACTGCAGCCCCAGCAGTGGGCTGGGGCCAGACATCTGTTCTGACTATAGGCTCCACCCACCAACAAAAGCTTCCCAGGGGACAACATAGGGAGCCTGCCCTCCAGTTCAGTGAGACTGAAGCTCTGGAAAACTGCTGGTCTGAGTAAACTCAAGCCCAAGGTGGGCCCGAGACTGACCCATTAACAACACAGAGACCAAGCCCTAGCCACAATAGGCAAAGAGAACCATTGCAGACTACTGGACTAAAGACAAACACGAGTGAGCCACAATAGTAGGGCACAGACAACCCACATAGGAGACACTTGGGAAGCATCAAGTTCTGGTGAACAGGGGACATTGCACTGCAAGGCACAACAGGACCTCTTTTTCAAAAGGTCACTATCGTGAAGAGCAGGATATGTAGCTGACATTCCAAACACACAGAATCAGACACAGAGAATTAGACAAAATAAGGAGATAGAGGAATATGTCCCAAATAAAAGAGCAGTACAGTATCAAAACAAGAGAGCTAAATAAAATGCAGATAATATGCCTGATAGAGAATTTAAAGAAATAGTCATAGAGATACTCACTAAATTTGAGAAAAGAGTGGAGAACCTCAATGGGACACTCAACGAAGAGATAGAGAACATAAAATGAACCAGTCAGAGATGAAGAACTCAATAACTGAAATTAAAAACACACTGGATAGAAGAGAGGAAGCAGAACTCAAGGAGGCAGAAGAATGAGGTCAGTGACCTGGAAGGCAGAGTAACAGAAAGCAATCGAGCTGAGTAAGTGGTAGAAAAAATAATAATAATAAATGAAAATAGATTTAGGGAACTCAACAACACCATCAAGCATAATATTTGCATAATAGGAATCCCAGAAGAAAGAGAAGAGGGGGTAGAAAATGTATTTGAAGATATAATAGCTGAAAGCTTCCCAAATCTGAAGAAGGAAACAGAAATCCAGATTTAAGAGGTACAGAGAGCCCCCAACAAAATCAACCCAAGGAGGTCCACACCAGACACACAGCAATTAAAAACAGCAAAAAGTATGGGAAAAAGAATTTTAAAAGCAGCAAGAGAAAAGAAAATAGTCACAAACAAGGGAAACCCCATAACGCTATAAGCTGATTTTAGCAAAAATTTTGTGGGCCAGAAGGGAGTGACATGATATATATATATATATATATATATATATATATATATATATATATAAACGTGCTGAAAAAAAATCTGCAACCACAAATATTCTAACCAACAAGGCTATCATTCAGAATAAAAAGAGAGAAACAGTTTCCCAAACAAAAGTTAAGGGAATTCATCACAGCTAAACCCACCTTACAATGAATGTTAAAGGGGAGGCTTTGAGTGAAAAAGAAAGACCATAAGCAGGAGTAAGAAAAGTAAGAAGCAAAAAGCAGTGAGTCTACAAAAACCAGTGAAGGGATTCATGAAATAAAAAGATGCAAAGTATGTCATCATACACATAAAATGTTTTGGAGAGAATAAAAATTAAGTGCTTTTAGAATGGATTCAAACTTAAGGGGACCATCAAGTTAAGATAGACTGCTTTATGCATAAGATGTTATTCGTAAACCTGATGGTAACCACAAATCAAAAACTGGCAACACATATGCAAAAAATAAAGAGAAAGGAATCCAAGTAACCCACTAAAGAAATCAGCAAACTCTGAGAAAAGACAAGTATGTTCTCTCTGTACCTACTTTGTTGAGGGTTTTTATCATGAGTGTATGTTATACTCTGTCAAACATTTGGTCTGCATCTACTGAAATTATTATTATTTTTAAAAGATTTTTATTTATTTATTCATGAGAGACACATAGAAAAGAGAGAGGCCAAGAGACAGCCAGAGGGAGAAGCAGGTTCCATGCAGGCAGCCTGACATGGGACTTGATCCCGGGTCTTGAGGACCACGCCCTAGGCTGAAGGCCCTGCTAAACCGCTGAGCCACCCAAGCTGCCCTATTTTTTTTTTTTAAGATTTTTTATTTATTTACTTATGAGAGACACAGAGAAAGAGAAGAAGAGGCACAGGCAGAGGGAGAAGCAGGCTCCATGCAAGGAGCCTGACATGGGACTCGATCCCAGGTCTTCAGGATCATGCCCTGGGCTGAAGGCAGCGCTAAACTGCTGAGCACCTCAGGCTTCCCTCTACTGTAATTATTACATGGGTTTCATCCTTTCTTTTATTGATGTGATGTATGGTATTGATTGATATGTGAATATTAAACCACCACTGCATCCCAGGAATAATATCCTACTTGATTATGGTGAATGATTTTTTTAATGTACTGTTGGATTCTGTTTGCTAATATTTTGTTAAGGATTTTTGCATCTATATTCATCAGAAACAATGGCCTGTAGTTCTCTTTCTTTTTCTTTCTTTCTTTCTTTTTTTTTTTTTTTTTTTTTTGTAGTGTCTTTATCTGGTTTTGGTAGTAGGGTAATACTGGCCTCATAAAATGAACTTGGAAGCTTTTCTTCCTCTCTTTTTGGAACAGTTTGAGAAGAACACGTATTAACTCTTTAAATGTTTGATAGAATTTGCCTGTGAAGCCATCTGGCCCTGGGCTTTTATTCAAACCCAGACCTTTTTCCAAAGTCCTTGCTCTTAACCTGTAACATATACATAGACAAGAATATGCTGTGGATAGCAAGACATAAATGTTGTGAGACAGAAGAATATTCAAGCTTCACCCTTCGCATTCATATCTTCATCCAAGTCCATTATACTTCAATGAAAAGGCCCCATTTCAGATTTGTGAGGATCTTCTGGGGCTTCTTTTACCTATCAGTAAAATTTTCCTACAGTTTTGTTTTGTTTTAATCAAAAGAAGAAGAGAAGTTAGAAATGGAAATGATAGAGAATAGTTTTCCCTCTCTGTCTAGACAAATGCATTTCTCTTAACAGCTCTCTTGAACCTTGGTGAAGATAGAGACTCTAGAGCGAGTAAAACTGCTACTCTTCCCAACACCTGCTCTCACTGTATGAGCACTAGGGATAATCAGAGAAGTAGATCTTAATGTGCATCACATGCTTCACTAGACTGGCATTGTTCCAGACAAATAAATTACTTGACTACAG
Organism: Nyctereutes procyonoides; assembly: GCF_905146905.1. Classification (NCBI taxonomy): domain Eukaryota; kingdom Metazoa; phylum Chordata; class Mammalia; order Carnivora; family Canidae; genus Nyctereutes; species Nyctereutes procyonoides. The sequence continues at coordinate 30,627 of NW_026575059.1, read as the reverse complement.
AGGGGCAGTTATATTGGAATTTCAACTAAACAATAACAATGATAATGGCAAAAAATAACAATATTAATAACTATGGATTTGTGGGCTTTCTAAATTGTTCAGAAATGTGAGGTCCACAACTCTGATGTGTCTGCTGTCCAATGCTTGATTTGTGGTATAGATCAAAAACTTTTCTCTGGGTGGCTCAGTTGGTTAAGCATCTGCCTTTGGCTCAGGTCATGATCCCAAGACGGTGGCATGGAGTCCCCACATCAGGGTGTCTGCTCATTGGGGAACCTGTTTCTCCCTCTCCCCCTGCTTACCACTCCTCCAATTTGTGCTCTCTCTCTGTGTCAAATAAGTAAATAAAATCTTTTTAAAAAAACCTTTCCCGGGGATCCCTGGGTGGCTCGGTGGTTTAGCGCCTGCCTTCAGCCCAGGGAATGATCCTGGAGACCCGGGATCGAGTTCCATGTCAGGGTCCCTGCATGGAGCCTGCTTCTCCCTCTGCCTGTGTCTCTGCTTGTCTCTCTCTCTCTGTCTCTCATGAGTAAATAAATCTTAGGCCAAAAAAAAAAAAAAAAAGTTTTCCTGAAAAGTCCCATGAAATTTACATACAGTGAAATTCAGAGAACCCAATTTTTTATTGTCCATTTGTTCAGGGACTAATTGCCATATTAAAATCACCCTCTGTCAGGTATTTTTTTCTAATGTATATTGCTTTCTTATTTAATCAGACTTACACATCTTATTTCCATTGAATATGGAATTCTAATTCCTTATTATTTAACCTTAACTCAAATCTTGCCTTCTCTTTTAATAAATTAGGACATACTAGTCTTGCAAAATATTATTTCTAATTATCAGTTAGTACATTCCTGTCTCTTCTTTCATCTGACAGGTGAGACATACAATCACTCAATCTTCATGCAAAGATATATGATGATGTAATACAGATTTTACACAATACTGTGTATGTTATTGCTATTACATAATTCATTTTAGTGTTTCCATCCATCAAAATATAGCGCTCATCTGAAATTTCTCTAATTTTTTTGCCTCTTATGTACAGACATATATAAATGAAGTAACTGTCTTACATGTTGTAAGACTTATTTATTTGTATGTGGGGATTTATACAGTGATTTGTCTCAAAGAGAAATTGAAATAATTTTTAAAAATGGAAAACATAAAAATTTTAATGTGAAGACTACAGGGAAGGCTTTAATGAAGGAGAAGGCTGACATACTTTCCTGATAATGACAACACAGACATTGTAAAATTTCTTTGCGAGGACAATGAGAAAAAAGATAGGAGGGTGCTTTTATAAAGTCATTGTTATTATTACTCAAGTCAATGAGCTGTTAAGTACAAGCTTAATTATGACCTATGTTCGTCATCTTGATACTTAATGCACCAGATGCACTTTTCCTGCTTTGTCAATTGCCTGATCTGTCAGTCGACTGAGCGTTCCCTGCCAAATGTGACTGTCTTCCATCTCCAGAGGAGATAGTTGGTTTACCCACATCTAGACTTCATCGTTTTCTTCCCAAAATATTTTGTTCCCGGACACAGGTTCCATCAGAAATTTCCATCAGGTTGGAAATTTGTTGTTTACTCACCACATCCTAGGTCAGAAGAAACAAAGGAAACAATATCTCATCTTGATAAATGATTGAGATATGTCAGATGACATACTAATTTTAAAAGTTGTTAATCCCACTTAAACATAGATGACGAATTAATTGAAACGTGGGCTAGCCGGCCTGCTCTGCACTGCATCCGGGTAGTGCCTTTGCTCTCAAGTTAACCTGATTGCGCAGAGGTGCCCTCGTTTCCTGACTTCATCCCCAAACCATCACGATTATTTCAGTTTACCTTCTCCTTTTCCCAGAACATCTTGTTTGCAGTCCTGCAAAGGGAGTGTTCGGTGCAAAGACAATTAGGCATTGTTATCATTGACATACTAGTAGGGGAATGCCTCTGCTGGAGGTCACCCACCAGGACGCACAAATCCGTGGCCCACACCCGGGCAGGCTGGGCTCGGAGGCAGGTGGGTCGCCGCTCCTTCCAGACCCAAGCCCAGGGCGCTGGACGGTCGTGGTTCACCCAGGGTGGGGGCAAAGTGCCCGGGGTAGCAGCACTTCTTATTTTTGGTGGAAACTGCCCCTCGCTCCGGCTTTCGGGACCTGGGGGTGGGCGCACGCATCGCGACTGTCCCTCTCTTAAGTGGGGCACTCCGCGAGCCCCACCCCCGCCCCCGGTCACCTCTGCGCGCCCCCCTGCAGCCCGCGCAGCGCCCCCCAGCGGCGGCGTGGCCTCCGGCCGCGGTGGCCACGGAGCTTCCGGCGAGCTCGCCAGTTGTCTCCGTCGCCGCCTGGGAATCTGGGGCCCCGAGCGACTGCGAGCCCCGGTCTCCGTGGGACCCGGGGAGGACGCGCGGCCGCTGCGCCTGCCCCACCCGCCACACCTGGGAGCGGGGAGGCCCGGGAGAGGCGGGGCGCGGCCAGCGGCTGGCTCGGGGCGGAGCAGCGCCGCCGACCGCCCGGGGCCTGGAGCGCCGCGGAGGGGGAGGGTCTCGGGGCAGAGCTCTCCTCCTCGGGGGAGGGACCCCAGCCGGGGTGCACAGCCGCGGGAGCCAGCTGCCGAGTCGCCGCCCGTGGGTCATGGAGCGGGCCAGCCCCGGCGCCGGGGGGGCGCAGCTGCAGCGGGATCAGGACTCCGTGGAAGCGTGGCTGGATGATCACCGGGACTTCACCTTCTCTTACTTTGTCAGGAAAGCCACCAGGTAAGGAGGGGACCCCCGGAGGACGCGCCCGGGCGCTGAGTGACCTGGGGGCTCAGCCCGCCCCCTTCCTGGACCTCCCCCCTTCCTTCACCCTTGAACGCGCTGTGTTCCCAGGCCCTTTGCCTTCGGAGAGGGCTTTGGTCCCGCTGGGGCGTAGAGACCTCGACTCCGTGGCCGGTACAGTCGAGACGCCCGAGCGTGGGGTTCGATCCGACGGTGTTGGAGCCCCTTCCCTGCAGCCCCTCCGGGAGCTCCATTTCCAGCCTGGTCGCAGCGGCTCCGCTCCGCCCCCGGCCCCCGTGCCCGGCCCTCGGCGGGGCGGGGAAGCGGGGGGTGGGTGGGGTGAGAGCGCGAGGAGCCCCGAGGCAGCACCGTGCCGGAGTCGTCCCGGAGTGAGTGCGGTCGCCTCTCGCCCCCTCGCAGTCCCTCCCGGGCTCGCGCGCTTCCTTCCACTCTCTCCGGCTGCGCCCAGGGCTCCGCGGCGCGCACGGAGGCGCTGGGGAGGGCGGCGGCGGCGGCGGCGGGCGGAGGCGGGGCGGCGGCGTCCCCGCAGCCCGAGGAGCAGCCGGGCGGGCTCCGGGGCGCACCGGCTGCAGGCGGCGGCCGTCGGGGGCGCCGCGCGCCTGGCGGGGCTGGTGGGGCGGCCCCGGGATCCCCCCGCCGCCGCGCGGGCTCGGCTGTGCCGGGCGCTCCCCGCCAGGGGGCGGCGCAGGGCGGGGCGGCGGCGGGCAGCGGGCAGCGGGGTCGGCGAGCAGCGAGCAGGCTTGAGGGGCCGCCTCACCTGGGCTCGTCGTCGCCCGGGCGCCCCCGGAGCCCAGGGCCTGCGGAGGCCGCGGGGGCTGCGCCTCCAAAGTCCTGTGTTCGCTATGTTGCCCTTTGGAGACCAAACAAGGTAGTTGGCTGAGCATCCCCCCTTGCCACTTCCCTTGGGGGCGCGGCTGGGTGCGGGGTGGGGGCGGCGGGTCCCGGCGGGGGTGGGGGCGCTTCCCTGGAAACGGACTGTCTGATGGGCTTCTCCGCCTTTGTTGTCTTCCGGTGTAGTAGTACTTGGGGATCTTAGACGCGGCTCTGGTTTGTTTTTTCACAAAAGGCTGTTTCTCCTAAAGAGTTGATGTGGATGTCCTCACTGTCGGGCTTTGGGGACGGAGCCTTGACTTCGGGCAAATCTGCTCTCCAGGGCTTCGTTGCCCCGCCCTCCCCGTAAAGTCTCCTTGCCCGCCTTGGCCGTCTTCCTTCGAAAGTCCTGAACCTGGAGCCAGCAGAGGATAAAGCCCCGAGAGAGAGTGACGTGTGCTCGAAGGACGCTGTTCTGCGGTCGGGCCGGGCACTCGGGCACCGGGCTCCGGAATTCTTGCCTGCTGCGGGCCGCGGGTCCCAGGGCTCCCCTGCCACTCCGAGGCCCTCTGTCCCCAGTTCCCTTCCCCCTGGCCCACTTCCCCCTCTCTGCCTCATTGAATGGGGAGTGGGCAGGAGACCTGGGCTGATCTTTTTTTTTTTTTCAGTGTGTCAGGGTGTTCTTTGGAGGTGTTCTGTAGGCAGGTTATTAATAGTTGAAAGGAAAACCTGACGGGTCTTACATAAATCAGCATAAATGTCCTCTCCCCCCCCCCCTTAAGATAGGCACTTAGGATAGCTTGGTGGTCGGTGTTAAATAGTCGTACGTAAGAATGCTTCTCTCAGAGCCTGCCAGAGCTTTGCTAGTAACTTTTCATCGGCAAACAAATGGAAAGAGTTAAATTTACTTTGTTTTCCGCATTACTTTTTCTCCCAAGTAGCATAGACTTAAAATCCTAATTTCTCAGAGTTGCTGCTCAGTGTAAAATTTAGGTCATCTGAAACTCTATATAAAGGCTTTTTTTTAAGCGATGGTTATTATATTATACTTGTTGACAATAGACTGACCACCTTTTTTGAAACGTATGTGTGTATTATATATTCTTGTATATCTAACTGTAAAGGTTCATGTTGAGTAAAAGTCAGAAAATGAAAGTGTAAAATATTTAAAGAGTAGTACAGGCCATTAATTTTAAGAGTTATAAAGCGCTGAAAGCTGTCAGTTTAAAGAATATAATCTAAGCTGTGTGTAGTCAGGGGTTCTGGTTTGGGCTTATATTTGGTGGCATTAACTGGAGATTTAAGAGAGATTAGACAGTAGTTGATTCTAAAAATTCCAAATTTCTAAACCAAGTGTGATTCATATGGTTGTGGTAAAAACTTATTGCAGACATTTTGACTTTAGAGCTAGGATTTTTTTTTTTTTTTTTTTTTAACTAGAGGCTCACATTACTTTGCTTTTTTCCCTTCTGTTCCACGCTGTAAGTGTTAAATGAGTCTGTGATTCAGGACCCCATGAAACAGATTGTTCTGTAGAAACATTTAACATGTTTTAAAATTTAAAATATTTCACTCAGCATCATACCCTCCAGTTCCATCCACGTCGAAGCAAATGGTGGGTATTTGTAATATTCCATTGTATACATAACCACATCTTCTTTATCCATTCATCTTTCGATGGACACTGAGGCTCCTTCCACAGTTTGGCTATTGTGGACATGGCTGCTAGAAACATCGGGGTGCAGGTGTCCCGACGTTTCATTGCATGTGTATCTTTGGGGTAAATCGCCAGCAGTGCAATTGCTGGGTCGTAGGGCAGGTCTATTTTTAACTCTTTGAGGAACCTCCACACAGTTTTCCAGAGTGGCTGCACCAGTTCACATTCCCACCAACAGTGTAAGAGGGTTCCCTTTTCTCCGCATCCTCTCCTAACATTTGTGGTTTCCTGCCTTGTTAATTATTCCCCATTCTCACTGGTGTGAGGTGGTATCTCATTGTGGTTTTGATTTGTATTTCCCTGATGGCAAGTGATGCAGAGCATTTTCTCATGTGCTTGTTGGCCATGTCTATGTCTTCCTCTGTGAGATTTCTCTTCATGTCTTTTGCCCATTTCATGATTGGATTGTTTGTTTCTTTGCTGTTGAGTTTAATAAGTTCTTTATAGATCTTGGAAACTAGCCCTTTATCTGATACGTCATTTGCAAATATCTTCTCCCATTCTGTAGGTTGTCTTTTAGTTTTGTTGACTGTATCCTTTGCTGTGCAAAAGCTTCTTATCTTGATGAAGTCCCAATAGTTCATTTTTGCTTTTGTTTCTTTTGCCTTTCGTGGATGTATCTTGCAAGAAAGTTACTGTGGCCAAGTTCAAAAAGGGTGTTGCCTGTGTTCTCCTCTAGGATTTTGATGGAATCTTGTCTCACATTTAGATCTTTCATCCATTTTGAGTTTATCTTTGTGTATGGTGCAAGAGAGTGGTCTAGTTTCATTCTTCTGCATGTGGATGTCCAATTTTCCCAGCACCATTTATTGAAGAGACTGTCTTTCTTCCAGTGGATAGTCTTTCCTCCTTTATCGAATATTAGTTGACCATAAAGTTCAGGGTCCACTTCTGGGTTCTCTATTCTGTTCCATTGATCTATGTGTCTGTTTTTGTGCCAGTACCACACTGTCTTGATGACCACAGCTTTGTAGTACAACCTGAAATCTGGCATTGTGATGCCCCCAGCTATGGTTTTCTTTTTAAAATTCCCTGGCTATTCGGGGTCTTTTCTGATTCCACACAAAATCTTAAAATAATTTGTTCTAACTCTCTCTGAAGAAAGTCCATGGTATTTTGATAGGGATTGCATTAAACGTGTAAATTGCCCTGGGTAACATTGACATTTTCACAATATTAATTCTGCCAATCCATGAGCATGGAATATTTTTCCATCTCTTTGTCTTCTTCCTCAATTTCTTTCAGAAGTGTTCTGTAGTTTTTAGGGTATAGATCCTTTACCTCTTTGGTTAGGTTTATTCCTAGGTATCTTATGCTTTTGGGTGCAATTGTAAATGGGATTGACTCCTTAATTTCTCTTTCTTCAGTCTCATTGTTAGTGTATAGAAATGCCACTGATTTCTGGGCATTGATTTTGTATCCTGCCACGCTGCCAAATTGCTGTATGAGTTCTAGCAATCTTGGGGTGGAGGCTTTTGGGTTTTCTATGTAGAGTATCATGTCATCGGCAAAGAGGAGAGTTTGACTTCTTCTTTGCCAATTTGAATGCTGCCTTTAATGTCTTTTTGTTGTCTGATTGCTGAGGCTAGGACTTCCAGTACTATGTTGAATAGCAGTGGTGAGAGTGGACATCCCTGTCTTGTTCCTGATCTTAGGGGAAAGGCTCCCAGTGTTTCCCCATTGAGAATGATATTTGCTGTGGGCTTTTCGTAGATGGCTTTTAAGATATTGAGGAATGTTCCCTCTATCCCTACACTCTGAAGAGTTTTGATCAGGAATGGATGCTGTATTTTGTCAAATGCTTTCTCTGCATCTAATGAGAGGATCATATGGTTCTTGGTTTTTCTCTTGCTGATATGATGAATCCATTGATTGTTTTATGAGTGTTGAACCAGCCTTGTGTCCAGGAATAAATCCTACTTGGTCATGGTGAATAATCTTCTTAATGTACTGTTGGATCCTATTGGCTAGTATCTTGTTGAGAATTTTTGCATCCATGTTCATCAGGGATATTGGTCTATAATTCTCCTTTTTGGTGGGGTCATTGTCTGGTTTTGGAATGAAGGTGATGCTGGCCTCAAAGAACGAGTTTGGAAGTACTCCATCTCTTTCTATCTTTCCAAACAGCTTTAGTAGAATAGGTATGGTTTCTTCTTTAAACGTTTGATAGAATTCCCCTGGGAAGCCAACTGGCCCTGGACTTTTGTGTCTTGGGAGGTTTTTGATGACTGCTTCAATTTCGTCCCTGGTTATTGGCCTGTGCAGGCTTATTTCTTCCAGTTCCAGTTTTGGTAGTTTGTGACTTTCTAGAAATGTGTCCATTCCTTCTAGATTGCCTAATTTATTGGCGTATAGCTGTTCATAATATGTTTTTAAAATCGTTTGTATTTCCTTGGTGTTGGTAGTGATCTCCTTTCTCATTCATGATTTTATTAATTTGAGTCTTCTCTCTCTTCCTTTTAATACGGCTAGCTAATGGTTTATCTATCTTATTAATTCTTGCAAAGAACCAAGTCCTGGTTTTGTTGATCTGTTCCACAGTTCTTCTGGTCTCGATTTCTTTGAGTTCTGCTCGAATCTTAATTAACTCTCTTCTTCTGCTGGGTGTAGGATCTATTTGCTGTTTTTTTCTCTAGCTGCTTTAGGCATGAGGTTAGCTTTTGTATTTGAATTCTTACCAGTTTTTGGAGGGATGCTTGTATTGCGATGTATTTCCCCCTCCGGACTGCTTTTGCTGTATCCCAAGGATTCTGAATGGTTGTATCTTCATTCTCATTAGTTTCCATGAATGTTTTTAATTCTTCCTTAATTTCCTGGTTGGCCTTTTCCTCTTTTATCAGGATGGTCCTTAACCTCCACGTGTTTAAAATCCTTCCAAACTTCTTCTTGAGATTTAGTTCTAATTTTCAAGGCATTATGGTGTGAGAATTCGCAGGGTCGATCCCAATCTTTTGTTATCAGTTCAGACCTGATTTGTGACCTAGTATGTGGTCTATTCTGCAGAAAGTTCCATGTGCACTTGAGAAGAATGTGTATTCAGGTGAGTTTGGGTGTAAAGTTCTGTAGATATCTGTGAAATCCATCTGGTCCAGTGTATCATTTAAAGCTCTCGTTTCTTTGGAGATGTTGTGCTTAGAAGACCTATCGAGTGTAGAAAGTGCTAGATTGAAGTCACCAAGTATAAGTGTATTATTATCTAAGTATGTCTTAACTTTGGTTATTAATTGATATATTTGGCAGCTCCCACATTTGGGGCATATATATTGAGGATTGTTAAGTCCTCTTGTTGGATAGATCCTTTAAGTATGATATAGTGTCCCTCTTCGTCTCTCACTACAGTCTTTGGGGTAAATTTTAGTTTATCTGATATAAGGATGGCCACCCCTGCTTTCTTTTGAGAACCATTTGAATGGTAAATGGTTCTCCAACCTTTTATTTTCAGGTTGTAGGTGTCCTTCTGTCTAAAGTGAGTCTCTTGTAGACAGCAAATAGATGGGTCCTGCTTTTTTATCCAGTCTGAAACCCTGCGCCTTTTCTTGGGGTCATCGAGCCCGTTTACGTTCAGAGTTACTATTGACAGATATGAGTCTAGTGTCATCATATTATCTATTCAGTCCATTTTTTTGTGGATTGTTCCACTGAACTTCTTCTTAAAGGGGAATTTTAAGAGTCCCCCTTAAAATTTCTTGCAGAGCTGGTTTGGAGGTCACATATTCTTTCAGTTCCTGCCTGTCTTGGAAGCTCTTTAACTCTCCTTCTATTATGAATGAGAGCCTTGCTGGATAAAGTATTCTTGGTTGCATGTTCTTCTCATTTAGGACCCTGAATATATCCTGCCAGCTCTTTCTCGCCTGCCAGGTCTCTGTGGAGAGGTCTGCTGTTAATGTAACATTTCTCCCCATAAAAGTTAGAGATTTCTTGTGTCTTGCTGCTTTAAGGATCTTTGCTTTATCTTTGGAATTTGCAAGCTTCACTATTAAATGTCAAGGTGTAGAGAGGTTTTTATTGATTTTAGTGGGGGATCTCTCTATGCCCTGGATCTGAATGCCTGTTTCCCTTCCCAGATTAGGAAAGTTTTCAATTTTAAATACATGTTTAAATACATGTTTTGTCCCTCTGTCCCTTTCAGCGCCCTAGGGAACCCCAAGTAAATGTAGATTTTTCTTCCTCAGGCTGTCATTTATTTCCCTTAATCTATCCTCATGATGTTTTAATTGTTTGACTCTTTTTTCCTCTTTGCCATCAACTTGCCTTCTACATCACTCACTCATTCTTCCACCTGGTTAACCGTTGGCATTAGGACCTCTAGTTTGGATTGCATCTCATTTAATTGATTTTTAATTTCTGCCTGATTAGATCTAAATTCTGCAGTCATGACGTCTCTTGAGTCATTTATGCTTTTTTCTAGAGCCACCAGTAGCTTTATAATAGTGCTTCTGAATTGGCTTTCTGACATTGAATTATAATCCAAATTTTGTAACTCTGTGGGAGAGAGGACTGTTTCTGATTGTTTTGAGGTGAGTTTTTCCTTCTGGTCATTTTGCTCAGGGCAGGGTAGCCAAAAACAAGCTGAATTGGGAAAAGGAGAAAAAGAAGAGAAAGAAGGAAAGAAAATGAAAGAAAAAAGAAAAAAAGAGAAGAAAGAAAAAAGCGGGTTGAAGCAAACAAATCAAAAAGCGAAAAACAAGGGGGAGTATCCTCTGATTCTGTATACTGTAAATCCCTTGACCTCTCCTGGAACTTTCCAGTGTTGCTTGGTCAATAATTTTATTTTCCCCTGTCCCTCTAGGTGGTCTTCTGGGGGAGGGGCCTGCTGTGCTGATTTTCAGGTGTTAGCACTTGGGGGAGCTGCTCTGCCCCCTGCCTGGTGCAGGGCTCAGTGAGTAACGTTTATCCTGTTTATCTGGTGAGGCCACTGTGAAGCTCAGTGGGGGATGTTTACCCCGTGAGGCCCCAGGAGGAACAGCCACAGTGGCGGGGCCAGCTCTGGAGCCCTGGAGTCAGCCCCCGCAGTAACTAGGAGCTCTCAGTGTGCAGGGCCTGGAGGCTCCGGGGCGGGGCGCTGATCTGCTCAGCCCGGGGCAGGAGCGTCCTTGCTGTCCTGGGCCCTCCCGGCCTCTGCCTGGTCCGGGGGAAGGCCGGATCCTGGGCTGTGTCCCTGCGCCCTGTGCTCCCGGGCCAGTGCTGTTGGCATCGCGCTCCCCCGGGGGCACAGCCCCCTCCCCGCCACCGCCCGAGCCCCTCCCAGCTGCTCCGGGTCCAGCCGTGCGCCTGCTGCAGCCCTTTAGGGAGCTCGGCTGCGGGGTGTGGCGCGCTGTCCCCGGGGCGCAGGTGTCTGTAAGTGCGTCTGGGAGCCTGAGGGCACCCTCGCCCCTCCTGGGTCCTGCTCCAATTCCCTGCGAGCGACTTTCAGTCCGGGAAGATGGTGCAGCTCCTGCTCCTCCAGGTCGGGGCTCTCCTGGGGCCTTCCTGTGCTGGGGGCCTCTGCCCGGCCTCAGCCCGGCTCCTCGCGGCCCCTCCCCCTCGGAGGCCTTTTGTTTCTTTATTTCTTTTTCCGCTTCTTCCTACCTGGATAGAAGCGTGAACTCTTCTCACTGTAGCATTCCAGCTGTTCCCTCTTTAAATCTCCGGCCTAATTGGTAGATTTTCAGGATTTTTTGAAGGTCATCTAGGTAATTTGGTGCGGACAGGTGACTTGGGGACCCTGCTCTTCCGCCCTCTTGCCCAGAATACTTTTCCGACGTTCTTTCAGCTACACGTATTTCGGGCACTAATGACTTGTAATCAAAAAGTGACTTAATTTTTCACATCAACCCTTTTAAGTTATTATTTAAGTTATTTTAAGTTAAATAACTTAAATAACTTCCGAATGCTGTTCAGTTAAAGAGACTGCGATCTGTAAAAATCGGTGTTTTCTATCTGATTTTCCGTCTGGAGGTAGGGGAATCCATGGGTCGGGGTTATTGGATAATACCCCCGGGGAAGATATAAACAGATAGGCCTCGGTGATATGTGTATACGTGTGTGTATAATCCCAAAACAGGCAAGAATTTTTAACAGAATCCTTTGAAAAAATCAATAGAAAAGCCCTGTGCCCTTTGCTGAGAAACTAAATCACTATTTTCCTAGTGACGATCTTTAAGGATGAGAACGGTGTGCTGTCACAATCGATTATGTGAGCAGACGTGCTTTTTTTTTATTTTTATTTTTTGTGCTTCTAAAGATATCCTGAAATCTGTTTAATTAGACACTGAAGGCAGGGCATGTGGCCTAACTTCAGTTAAAAACAATCAAAGGGCAATGAAACGCCGGGACACCTGCACCCCGATGTTTCTAGCAGCCATGTCCACAATAGCCAAACTGTGGAAGGAGCCTCGGTGTCCATCGAAAGATGAATGGATAAAGAAGATGTGGTCTATGTATACAATGGAATATTCCTCAGCCATTAGAAATGACAAATACCCACCATTTGCTTCAACGTGGATGGAACTGGAGGGTATTATGCTGAGTGAAGTAAGTCAATCGGAGAAGGACAAACAGTGTATGTTCTCATTCATTTGGGGAATATGAATAATAGTGAAAGGGAATAGAAGGGAAGGGAGAAGAAATGTGTGGGAGATATCAGAAAGGGAGACAGAACATACAGACTCCTAACTCTGGGAAACGAACTAGGGGTGGTGGAAGGGGAGGAGGGTGGGGGGTGGGGGTGAATGGGTGACGGGCACTGAGGGGGGCACTTGACGGGATGAGCACTGGCTGTTATTCTGCATGTTGGTAAATTGAACACCAATAAAAAATTAATTTATTAAAAAAATAAAAACAAAGGAAAAAATGCCTGTAATTTAATATAAAAATATGATGCCATCAGATACTCCAAAGATATCCCTACCTTAAATATTAGTGCTTAAAACTAGCTTCTTAAAAAAAAAATAGCTTCTTTTTCTTTTCTTTTCCTTCTCCACCTTAGCTAACTTTTTTATGTAACTGGCTTAGGAGGTCTGTGCAAATCAATTAAGGTTTGGGATCGAGATGGTTTTTACTGCAAGATGAGAACATTCACTCATTACAGGCCCCCAGGCATGTGGAAGATGATCTTCAGTAGGACAGTAGCCGATATACTTCATGTTCATGAAAATTCAGATAAAAGGTGATGCTATTCGGAAGACCAGTTTTGACAGGAAAAAACTACATTTTGGCTGCAAAGGTTAGTTAGATGCTGGAACATGATACTAAGAGGAATATCTTCCTTATTCGTTAGACTTTAAAAATGTTCAACTTATTACCTCAGGGTTTGGTATCAAATTAAAAATAGATAAATGGAGGCTTTAATAGTAGCCGTCTGTCTGGAGAGTTTTTATTTGGTTTGTCTGGAGAGAGGAAGGATGGCTTAGATTATCTTTGAATGTCTCTTTTGGATATTTCATGAGGGGAATGCTGTGGGTGGGGTGGGAAGATACAAATCACATGAGCAGATGATCTAACAGCTTCAGTGAAGTGTTGAAGACTGGGAAGGGGAACGAGGCACTTCAGAGTTGGAGGGAACAGGTAGCCTGCAGAGAGGAACTCAGAAGTCATTTGGTTCAGGGTGTTTTGAATAAAATAAATAGTGGTTCTGTTCATGAACAAAAGAAGTATCTCAGCTACGAATATGTAAGCAACTATATAGTACGTTGCTGTCTATGGTCTTGCTGCTATGAGAATGTAAGTAATCGTGAGTCGATATGTAAAATTGGATGTATTGAAAGTGACAGGTTTCATCAGAAGTTTAATATAAAATTCAATGGTGCTTGTCTCCTAAGCTGTGATGTGGTGTGAGATGGTTATAGACAACCAGAGTCCATACATCTAATGGACCGGAAATAAGTCACTAATACTGAATAATGGGACCTAGTTGGAGGGAAAGGGCCTGGGAAAAAGCTGAAATATACAAAGAGCAAACGATGCCCCTGGTCGAGTGTGCTTACTCTAATAAGTCCCAGAGAAATCTTTGTTATGTTTCACATGTTTGAGGAAAGAATTCCAAATGTCAGACACACGTGATATATATTGTACTTCCTACTGGGCGACAAATGTATGACTTAGAGGTAGTTTCTGTAAGTAGTGCTATCCTCTCCAACGGAGATATGTCCCTGACAGAGCCAGTGGGGTTTCCCTACATAAAATAAGTTGGATTGTGTGGATTCCCACAGTAGTGGTGTTCCGGATGAGGGTGTCTGTTTGTGTAAATGGAGGTCTCAGTCCTTGGATTCCCCAGAAGATTTATGTGGGGATCTGCACTCCAATGAGATAGCCAGAAAGAATGTAGTAAACACAAAGCAGTTCATTAAAGCAAAAAAAGTACACTCTCAAGGTGGGAGAACAGGCAGGTTGTGAGAGGTGGAACTGGCCCCTAGGTTGTTCTGGGATTGGGTATTACTGGGCCTCTCTGGGCTGGGAGGAGCTGTGATCTGCAGTGAGGTGGTCTCTTAATGGAGGCTGCCTCCAGTCATTTGGGAAGCTCCTCCCGCAGGTTGGGAGTGAGTTTGACCCTCTGAGGTTTGGCAGCCTTCTCCATGGGGGGGATAGAGAGTTGTACCCATTATGCCAATACATTATAATGAGTCTAGGAGTTCCCTTGGGGCAGGGGTGGAAGGGGAGAGAGCATGCTCTACACCTGAGTCATTTGATCTGCCCACCCCAAGGTCTTAGAAACTACAAAGGAAGCCATTGTCTTCCCAGGATTTTAATGTGTAGCTTATTTGTCACCAGCCTTGCCTCTGCTCCCCTCTCCATCATTCCCCTTTAAAGACTGGGGACCGGGGATCCCTGGGTGGCTCAGTGGTTTAGCGCCTGCCTTTGGCCCAGGGTGCGATCCTGGAGACCCGTGATCGAGTCCCGTGTCGGGCTCCTGGCATGGAGCCTGCTTCTCCCTCCTCCTGTGTCTCTCTCTGCCCCCCTCTCTCTCTCTCTATCATAAATAATAAATAAATAAATATTTAAAAAAAATAAGACTGGGGACCCTGCCTTAGGGTGTTCCTTCCACTGCTTCAGTCTCCCTTCTGCGAGACAGTCTCAGATTTTAAAATCTGATTCTAAGAAAATTTTTCTTTCAAGTATCTAATGGCATTGCTGCTCATTCTGCTTAATTTAGCTCTTTGTCAAGGCAAACAGTTTTGTTACTGTAGCTACAGGCGAACCGGGAAAGGAGACTTTATACCCAATTATCTAACGTGATTTATTTACTGATTTATTCACTGTCCTTAAAGAAAAGTGAGTTGATGTCCTCTTTGAGGAGGGGTATAGACAGTTCTTTCTATCTATCCCAGCAGTGTTTCTGGACACTTCTTACGTTACCCAATGGGCAGTGAGGGGTAAGCAGCAACATAGCACAGTTTTCAAGTGCCTCCCAAAGGAGATCTCAGTATGAGCTTTCCTAGCGAGAAGTTACAAATTCCCATGGCTTCTCACCTAAACATATGAGATATAAACAGCAGGTGTTTATAGTCCTGAGTTCTTCTTTTAGCAATTATAATATCAAAAATTAAATTTTTGCTTCTCAGTGAGGTCTTGTATTTTGTTAGCAAGATTTATTGAGGATCCTTTGGCATTTAAGAAAACAGGAATTGAGAAACATGGCAGTGAATGGTATGAAGACAGAACAGGGAAACTGTATTTTTTTCTGGACAATATATGCTAAAATCTTGACATATCAGTGTTTGGAGCTCAATGTAGCAGATGTTTTGATGTAACAGTTTTTTGGAGGTAACTTGACCTCTGCAGATGGCTTCCTAGTCTGTACATCAGCATGTGGCTGGACCTGTGCAGTTTGTTTGATGTCCATGCCCCTCATTTTCTTGGTTGCTTCTGTGCCACTCCCGGGGCCTTTCTAATTGCCCTCTATGTGCTGTTCTCTCTGGGTGGGAGCACTCTTATCTCCAGCCCTCCACTGGCCACTGGCCGGTGCCTGCCTTCTTTTTTTTTTATAGGATTTACTTATTTATGATAGACATAGAGAGAGAGGCAGAGACACAGGAGGAGGGAGAAGCAGGCTCCATGCCGGAAGCCCAACGTGGGACTCGATCCCGGGACTCCAGGATCACGTCCTGGGCCAAAGGCAGGCGCCAAACTGCTGAGCCACCCAGGGATCCCCAGTGCCTACCTTCTTTAGAGCTCCTCTCAGGTCAGAGAGGCTGTATCATCTCTTCCGAGATTGCTCAGCTCCCCTCACTCTGCTTCCTTCTACTCTGCTTGAGTTGTCTTCACAGCTCTTATCTTTACCCGAAGTTATATCCTATGCTTCTTTGTTCTTAAGTGCTGCAACGATGTCCAGTTCCAGCTGTCTTGTTCACTGAAAGATTCATAGTGCCTTAAGCTGTACCTGGCACATGGTAGGGACTCAGTGAATTAAGTCCAGTGAATTCATGATTGTCCAAATGGATCATTTGGAAATTCAGACCTTATTAGGCTGATGGTGCTTTATTTTATTAAATGAAGTTTTGGAGAGGTAGAATTTGTTTATCCCCACCCCAGGTCTGCAAAGGTGAATTTATATTCTTTATTGGTGTTACTTGGTATTAGAGATCTGAAGTGCTGATTACTCACTCCTTTCCTCCTCCCCTGGATTCCAATGGAATTTAAACACATAGTGAGTTGGATAGAGATTGATATATGCATTATTAAACTGAGCACCGCCTGATAGCCTACAGCGCTGGGGCCTTGGAGAAGCTTGATTTAAAGCAACTTGGTTTCCAGAATGTAAAATGGACTACCCACTCCTTTGGCAGTTACCTCTCTCCCTCCAACTGAATGTTGAGTGGGTCTGACCAGGAGGCCTTATGGCATGAAACAAAAGATAGAGGGCCCACCGACCTCAGCAAGCCATGAGCAGGCCATGAAAAGACAAAATGGAACCTATTTTATTTATCTGCTAGTTAGAAATGTGAAAATGTGGCTCAGTGGATGTCAGATTCTACTGGTTTCATTAGCAAGTTCTCTTCATATGGAAGTGATTCAGGAAAGAGGTGGAGAGTGAAATTGAAAGGATTGTTCCAGCTCCGCCCCCCTCAACTGGGAACCAAGCAGTATCCCCTTTTCAGTGGGAAAAAGGGGACAGGTTGCAATTATGGTTGTCCCCTGGGTGATTGCAGTTGCAACACGTATATTAAAATATACCTACTAACAAATAATTTTAACCAGAAAAGAGCTATCAACACAGGATGTTTCTGAGAGTTGCTTGCAATTGTGAGTCATCTAGACATCTGCCAAATAAAATAGTAGGTTCTATTTGTTCGTATGTTTAAGGGGAGGAATGGATGTTAATCCAGCATCTGTTCAACACCTGTCAATAAGAAATGTGTATCCTTATGAGAAAATATCATATCCTACTCTTGATATGTTTAGTATGACTAATTCTAACTTCATGTACAAACTCAGGAGCTTTTTATGTTTCAGGTTCGTGGGAGTAAGGGAGAAGTTCTATACATTTTGGATGCTACCAACCCTCGACACTCCACCCGGCTTCGCTTTTTTCATGAGGCACCGTCTCAGAAGCAGAAAACCTTGGCTGCCATTCAAGTAAGCTTATTTGCATCTTATTTGTACTATGTACTGTGAGAGGAATGAACTAATTTATAACTGCACTGCCTGTTTTAAATTTATTCCCAATGACCTGCTTCAAATAACAGTAACTAACTCATAAGGCAGAGAAATCTCATCTATTCAGCATATGCGGAAAATTGACACCAGATCATTATCTTTATGAGAATTCTTGAGGGAATGAATCACATGGTCTGATATTGTCTTGGCAGATCTTGTTTTCAAGTACTTTTGATTCATTCAGTGAACATTTATTGATAGTTTCTTTATTTGATGGTTTATTTGGCTCATAGGACAATATTCTGTGTTATTATTTGGGAAAGGCTTCATGGAGAAATTTTACTTGGGTATATCCTCATGACTAGATTTTGAGCTTCTCGAGGATAGGTATTAGCCAGGGTGTCCCAGAGAAATAGAACCGATAGGATCTATATATCTGTCTTTCTCTCTATCTGTTTATATATCTCTCTATCTATCAAAAGATTTATCCTAAGGAATTGGCTCACGTGGTTATGGAGGCTGGCCAAGTCCAGAATATGCAGAACAAGTGTCCCACTTTGAGTCTAGAGGCCACAGGCTGTCGTAGAAGAACCAGTGTCTCACTTTACACACTGTTAGGCTGGAAGAGCAGATATTCTAGTTTGCAGATCATCAAGCAGGAGAATCCTCTTATTTGGAGGAGGATCACCCTGTTGTTCTGTTCAGGTCTTCAACTGATAGGATGAGGCTCACCCACACTGGAGGACGATTTGCATTAGTCAAGTCCATCTATTTAAATGTTAATCTCATGCCAAAACACCCTCACAGAAACACCCAGAATGATGTTTGAACAACTATCTGGTGATCCTGTGGCCCAGTCCAGTTAATACATAAAATTAACCATCCTCAGTAGGAACCGTATTTTATTGAATTCCATATGCCTGTATCCTAGCCTAGTACTACACATTACATTGGGCTCTGATAGAAACTGTGAGTTGAACTTAGATGATTCCTCAGCAGAAATTCAGCCAAGATGAGAAAAAATTAAGCAAAAAGTTTTTAGAGGAGTCCTCTAATTGAAACTCCTTCATCAGATGGTTAATAGAACAAAGAAACATTGCAATTTATTGGGAAATTGGTTGATTGCATGTGAAAGCACAGCTCCTGGTACCTAAGCTGCAAAAAGAAAAAGCAAAGCTATGGTTGGCAGAAGTGAGAGAGAAGGAAAAGAATAAGGGAACTAATATTTCTTTAAGAATTTACCATGTGCGGGCAGCCCCGGTGGCTTAGCGGTTTAGCACTGCTTTCCGCCCAGGGCGTGATCCTGGGGACCTGGGATCGAGTCCCACGTCGAGCTCCCTGCATGGAGCCTGCTTCTCCCTCTGCCTGTCTCTCTCTCTCTCTCTCTCTCTCTCTCTCTAATAAATAAATAAATAAATAATCTTTAACAACAAAGAATTTACTATGTGTATTGTTCTAGAAGCTTCATTGTACATCATGTCATTTACTCTGATCAGAAAGACTGTAAGTTTAATAATTTGCTGAGAGTTAAGCTGATTTCACTCAATTCTGAGTGTAAAGCCCACAGTCACAAGAGGGAAAATGCACAGAATTAGGTTTTAAAGTAACCAGAAAGGATAGTCATCTAGAATATTCCATTTCCTGATGTTATTAGCTAACCATATTTTTTTCCATACAGATAAGCATTGGATAACCAATGTAATTACTGTCTTTTTTTTGTCTGGATAAATGAGAGATGCCTCTTACAAAAGGCTAGATTGGGCGGGAAAATAGAATCATTTTGGCAGCTGGAGATATTCAAGCTACTTTTTAGGTTATTCACGATATACATTGATCCAACCACAAATTTCAACTGATCTTTTTAAATGTGTATACATTAATTTTTTTCAAGCATTTTGTATTTTTTTATGGCTTCCTGATGCAGTCCTCTTACAGCACCTCCAGCGTGACCTCACAATTTTTATTTACAAATTCAGTTCAAGTGTCTCCTTGTGAATGTTACTGATACAAAAAGCCTACATGTAAGTTCGATCCGGTAGCCGGGAGCGGAAGCGTAACCCCGAGAGCCCTGACAGCCCCACCCCCCGCCACGCCTAGTTTACCATCACCAAAAACCCCGGGAGGGAGCCGCAGCTGCCAGCAGCCGGCCCCAGTCACCATCACCGCAACCATCGACACGAGGCCCGAGACCCAGCAGCCGCCCCGCCTCCCCCCCCAGCCGCCACCCCCCCTCAGCCTGCCGCCGACACCAAGAGCCCGGCACCACGGGCAGCGCGCAGGGAGCGCGGCCCGGCGGCCTCACATCCGGGGCGCCTGCCGGCGGGGACAAAAGGTCATCGCAACGAAGGTTTTGGGAACAGTAAAAATGGTTCAATGTAAAGAAACGGATATGGTTCATCAACATGAATGACACCAAAGAAGAATGTATTTGTACACCAGACCTGCCATAAAGAAATAATACCCCAGGAAGTAACCTTCCGCAGATGGTAGGAGATGAAGGGAGAGACTGAGGAGTTTGATGTTGTGAACGGAGAAAAAGGTGCGGAGGCAGCAAATGTTACAGCCCTTGGTGAGTTCCATCAAGGCAGTAATATGCAGCAGACCGTCACCATTATTAGACGCTATCCACGTCGCAGGGGTCCCTCCACGCAATTACCAGCAGAAATACCAGAAAGTGAGAGTGGGGAAAAGAACGAGGATCGGAAAGTGGCTCCCGAAGGCCAGGCCCACCGCGCCGGCCCCTACCTCAGGCGACGGTTCCCACCTTACTACTTGCGAGACCCTACGGCGTCGACCACAATAATTCCAACCCTCCTGTGCAGGAGAAGTGATGGAAGTGCTGACAACCAGGGTGCAGGAGAACAAGGTAGACCAGAGAAAGAATAGTATCGAGGTTATAGACCACGATTCCGTAGGTCCTCCTCGTCAAAGACAGCCTAGAGAGGATGAAATGCGAAGAAATGGAAAATCAAGGAGTGAGACCCAAGGTCAGCAGCCACCTCGACGTCGGTAACCATGCGCAACTTCAATTACCGCGCACCAAGGACGCCCAGAAAACCGTAAACCACAGATGGCAAAAGAGACAAAAGCAGCCGATCCACCAGCTGAGCATTCGTCCGCTCCCGAGCTGAGCAGGGCGGGGCTGAGTAAATGCCGGCTTACCATCTCTACCATCCTCCGGTTAGTCATCCAACATAAGAAATAAGATGAAATTCCAGCAATAAGAAATGAACAAAAGAATGGAGCTGAAGACCTTAAGTGCTTGCTTTTTGCCACATTGACCAGATAAATAGAACTATCTGCATTATCTATGCAGCATGGGTTTTTTATATTTTTTACCTAAAGAGTCCTCTTTTTTGGTATTGATAAACGTTTTTTTAAAAAAAAAAAAAAGCCTTGTTTTTCCTCATACACCTTTAAAGGTTTTTTAAATGTTCATATCTGGTCAAGTTGAGATTTTTAAGAACTCATTTTAATTGTAAAAAAGATTACAACTTGATTTTTTCAAAAAAGTCCACAAACGGGCAAACACACCGTTAATAAAGGTCTTAAATAAATAAGAAAAAAAAAAAAAAAAAAAAAAAAAAAGCCTACATGTAAGACTCATGGAATTATACTTTAGGGAAACCCACTGTTTTGTATTCTTTCTTTATTATGTGTTTTAGAGAATGTTATTCTGTTTAAACTACATTTTTTTTTCTCCTTATGCTTAAATAGTAACTCTAACCTTTGCTCAGATGCCTTTTGTTTGTGACCTTTCTTCCTATTGGTGGTTATGTCTGTATCATCGATAACACTCTACGTTTGCCCAGACTCCCAAAGTATTGCCTGCTCAGCTTTGAGTTCCCTTTAACTGTATATTTTGCTTGCAATGATCCCTTTAGGTAATGGAATACTATGTCGGTAGGTGTTTATCTCTACCTTTTACCCACATCACTCCTCTAGCCCCTACTTATGTATTTCTTTATATGGGAACCACCTGCACGTCTCTCTTGTTTAGTAGCCAGTGTTGCGAAGACTCACAGAGTTCTCCCGGTCATTCGGTCATTCAGTGTAGTACCTGTCTTCTGCTATGTCAGGTGCGCTTCCTTCCTTGAAATAGAGTAGGAATCTACAGAAGATGACTGTTGGCAACTTTGATACTCTCAGAAATTATTGTTTGATTTAAGAGGAGGTGAAGTGGGGGTGGGATTGGAATAGGATTCATAAACTAACTAGAAGATCTGTGAAGTTTCATATTCAAATTAATTAGAATCTGTTTAGAGGCCACTGTGAGAGTCTTTTGGTGCTCAAGTGATGACAGTGTCTGTAATTCCTTTTAACGTTATCTTGGCTTTTCCTTAGAGTAGGACTGAGTGCACTCTGTGTTACTTGCCACAGAGCACAGTATGGATCTTTGTTCGCTCCCTTGGCGGAACGTCCGTTTTACTTGAACGGTAGCTGGAGTAGCAGACTGTTCAGGGTTCAGAATCACATCTGAGCTGGGGGCAGAGGACATTATAGTTGGGTCACAAGGCTGACAGTGATGTCAGCCTTCCGATTCGGCGGAATAATCTCCTGAGGGTTGCATTCCAGAAACATTGAGCTGGTAGAAGATCATAATGTTTCCTGCATAACATTATGAATCACTTACATTCCAAATTGTATCTGAAATTTGGGGTATTCAGGAAATATTTTTTTGAGCTATATGTCACAGGAGTGGAGTAAATGAGAAATATTTGTGGCTATGTGGCTTTCTTGGTGGAAAACGTCAATAGTTGGTCCAATTTTTTTGGACAAGGGATTAAGAATTTGAAGTCTATTTTGGCAGAGAATTGGAACTCCTTTTTGGAGACTTGGTTTACTTGTAGTTCTGCAATTTATTTGATTTTGGAAGGTTTGCTTTGGAAATGATTATTTAAATATATGAATTATTGAAGGATCTCATAAGCAAAAAGTTCTTCCCACATGCACACATTTCAGAACAATTCATTGAACTGTATGTTCAGACTTCTGAAAAGTATTTCCAACTGAACCAGAAAATTCTAAGTGTGAAAGATGTGGCTTAAAATGAACCAAAAGAATTCCTAGGCTCCATAAAAAAAATGGGTGGTTCTTATTAAGTATTAATTTCGTTACACCAAAGGAAAAAAACTGTATTATTTGAAGAAATATTTGACCTCCTCAGTATTTTACAGGCTATTAAAAATTTCTGATCTTTTCCTAGAAAATTATTTAAGTACAGAATTACATCATTTAAAGTCAAGACTTTGAATTCCTGGAATATTTTAGATCTATTGCTACATCTCATGTTCTTAAGGACATAGTTCCAGGCATCCCTTCCCTGGGACTTTTTTGCAGTATATTATCAACATAAATGAAAAGGTGGCTTGGTGTTATAAGAAAAAGGAGCATATGGAAAAACATTTGGGTTTTTGGTACACCTCATGAGAGATGTCAGGTTGTGTGGATGGACTTGGACTGAATATGTTGAGAGAGCACTAGGTATTAAGCCAAACTTGTGATGTCAACAAAGCTTTGTCCCAATTCTGATGTCAGTTTCGTTTTCCCATCACCAGGAGAGCTATTTTATTACATATTATTTCCTCTCCTTTCTCTGCCTTGTGCAAGGATGGATAGTCTTAGGCAGTTTATCTTGGAGTCTTCTGGTGACACATGATATCCATCGGTGGTGGAGCCGAGAGATCAAATGTGGATTTCCTGTGAGAGAAGCAACTTGAATGTTTCTAAAGCACAGACAAGACTTTCTCCATTGTCATCAAGACATTGAGATCCACGGGCTTATTAAATGTTGTTGATGCAGCATTCAGATCGCAGGGGCACCAACCTAGCAACCAAAAAAAAAAAAAAAAATCAAATGGATTTTTCATTTATACCAAAAATTATAAAGTTTTCCCTAA
Organism: Nyctereutes procyonoides; assembly: GCF_905146905.1. Lineage (NCBI taxonomy): Eukaryota > Metazoa > Chordata > Mammalia > Carnivora > Canidae > Nyctereutes > Nyctereutes procyonoides. Next base: position 7,835 of record NW_026575059.1, on the reverse strand, counting down.
TTCAGTTTCTTTTCTGTTTTTTTATCAGATTTATATAAATGGTTTTTTATAATTTTTCTAGACTCTGTTACAGAATATTAAGGAGCAGCTAATGATTTCTTTTGTAATACCATGATAATATCAGTTAAATTACTTGCAGATCTTTTAATGGATTATCTTATAGTAAAGTACATATTTGTCTTTCATTAGGTAAAAGTTTAAAATAAGTACAATTACAAGCAGTTGGTCCTATGAAATTTTAAGTACTAGCCCTACTGTGGCTACATATTCCTATGGGAAGTAAAATTATTATATTACTTATAAATATATTATTTTAATTCAATTGTAGTTTATCAGCAAGTCAAATGACTATTTTTAGAAATATCCTTAAGCTGTATAGAGTGATAACTTTGAAATACATCAGTTAATCCTTAATGATGATGATGGTGATGGCAGCTAGCACAGAATATGTACTATGTGCCAATAAGTGGTCATGTGTATTATAACCTTAATATATACCATGAATATGTGAGGAAGGCACTAGAATTGTCCCCTCCTTTGTCAGGTGAGGATGCTGATACAGAATGTAAGTAACTTGCCTGAGCCACAGGGCCATTGAGTAGCTGGATAGGAAGTGAGGCCAGGTGCTTTGTCTTCCCTGTCCACCGTGTAAACCTCTGTGCTCTAATACCTCAGAGTTAATTTGTAAAAGAGTAAACACAGATTTTAAAAGCCTTCCATGCTTCTGAATTGACTATTTAGATATTTTTGAAACTACTGAACATTTGCAAAACAGTTTCATTTAAGAATATACATATTTTATTTTATTTTTTTGAATATACATATTTTAGAGTTATTTAGAACTTGTGTTCTTTGATTTTTTTTAAGTTCTCAAACCATCCTGAATTCATTCAAAAGCATTGCACCTTCTTTTCTTTTATACAAAAGTCATGCTTAGGCAATATGTGTTTTAGCCTCCTTTTCCCTTTGGTGAGGGAAATTTGCTTTGTAGAAGGATGAGGAAAAGTTAGAGTCAGTGGGCAAAACAAACACTTGATAGAGAAGTAGAAAGAATGCAGAACTGAGCCCAGTTTGGATTCTGTTAAGAAAGGCAATTTTAGGGATCCCTGGGTGGTGCAGCAGTTTGGTGCCTGCCTTTGGCCCAGGGCGCGATCCTGGAGATCCGGGATCGAATCCCACGTCGGGCTCCCGGTGCATGGAGCCTGCTTCTCCCTCTGCCTGTGTCTCTGCCTCTCTCTCTGTGTGTGTGTGTGTGACTATCATAAATAAATAAAATTAAAAAAAAAAAAAAGAAAGGCAATTTAAGTACCTAATTTCTGGCCCTGACCCTTGTTGGCTGAACACTACACTTGATGCATTCATTCAACTGATAGCTCGAGCATCTGCTGTAGGACCTATCCTGAACACTGGATATGTTATAGTTCAAAAGATAATCTAGTCACTGTTTCCAGAGTGGTAAAAATAATCTTGGAAGTCTTCCTTTTTTTGTGAATTAATGATGATAATACCTACCTCGTTGGATTTTGTGAAGATTAAATTAAATAAGATAACAGAAGCAAAACACCTGGCCCCTATGTGTGCCAATGTAAGTTAGCAAGTATTTTTATCACTACCCTTCCATGTGTATAGTTTTTGTCTCTGTGGTTTTGTTTCTGTATAAAACAGAGCAAAGTCTGTTTTATTTCTCTAACATCTCAAGGTAGCTGGTATGAATTCCAAGCATGCCAAAGACGTTTAAGTAAATAATCACCACTCAAGGAACAATGTGCTATGCGGATGACAGTCCTAACAGGCCTACTCCCAATTAGGACAGCAGCAGCCTAGTGCCCTGCTCCTGGGCTCCTCAGTTGGATGCACAGGGAAGCATGTGTTTGCTTAGGCCACTTGAATATTGTTTACCCGGGGCCATCGTACTGGCTATGGCTGGGTGGCCTGTCTTCTCTTTGGAAAGGTTACTAGGACTCTATAAATGTAAGAAATGTCCTGTAGGGAAGATATCTTGTGTGCTATGCAGAGACCTTTATTAGATATGGTGGTTTGGCAACTTTAGAGATAGGTTTAAGATCATTATTATTATGCTAAACCGCTTTCAGCTTTTTAAGAGAAGCAGGTTTTGTGCAGGCCGATTGTTTCTTAGTCAATGTTGTGCCTGCTGTCAGCTACCTTTCCGAATGGGGAATGCTGGATGTTAGTAGGTAGGGTCTTTAGAAATCATTTAAGCGAGCCTACACCTTCCTGATTTGTAAGCCAGTAAAGTCTACCACTGAGGCATCAACCAAAGAGAAGCTCGAGTGTTTGTTTCCTAACTGAGCTGCGGCCTTTGTTAACAGGATTGGTGATACTGAAAGTATGAAATAGAATTTAAAATAGGAATTCTGTGAAATTATTTTTTTTGGGAGGAAACGTGCTGAATCTTCGATTTTATATTTACATTTATTATTATCACTAATTTAAAATTAAATTCTATTTAATTTCTAATTTAACATTTTAAATGAATTTGAACAAAATTGTTTAATTTAAGATTTTCCCAATACCTCTAGAATAGAAATCCAGACTGAGTAATATATCCATGGGCTCACTTAGAGAAATGATTTACTTATATATGTGTTTTTGTCACTGAACGGAGTTCCTCAAGAACTGAACTGAGGAACACAGAACAGCTATGTTTATTTTCCCACTGCCCACCCTGGCAGTCGGGGCTCAGTGAATGCTGGGTGACCTGGCCTCCTCCGTTCCCTTTCATTTCTCTCCTGATGCAGCACACCTAGTCCAGTGTGCCTTTTCAATTCTATGTGGCTAGAAGTTTTACATCTATGAACGTGTGTCAGTGTCTGTGTGCACGTGTGCTTGTGTGTCAATGAGGACTAGTAATGCATGATATTGGATATTGAGCCCTTGTTTTTGAAATGATTACCGATTCTCAAAATGGTCTGTGCGCTTAACACATGGGATTGTTAACATTTAGTGTAAAATTGATTGTTCCTAGATGGTTTTGTGTTGTGAATTCTTTTTGTGCTACATTCTCAATCATATGTCATTAGAGGAATGTGATTTTGGCAGTTCTCATCTCAGCGACTGTTATTTGGTGCAAGCGTTTAAATGTTTAATGGACGGGGACCTCCTCCAAGTCTCTTAATAATTTCTTAGATTAGCAGATCATGTGAAGTTCTTTTAAATGAGCTCATAAAAATGATCTCCCAGTATTCTTGTAAAGAGATTTTCCTGCCATCTTCTGATATAGAAGTATAAATACAAGACCAACATATAAAGACTAAATGTGATTATACAAGTTATGTCAGTAAATTCTGACAGTATCGTCCTTCAGGTAAAAGAAGGTTATTATGGGTGACAATGCATGATTCATAACAATCACATTTTCTTTCCCTTACCTTTGTCAAAGAACTAAAGACCAGTTTGGTGCATATAATGTTTCAAAGAAGTTTCCTGGAGTGTTGGGATTGATCTTCATGCCTCCAGATCTTGGTCCTTGCAAGTTTGTCCCAAGCCTGAGACACACATCTACTCATTAGGTGCAGCAAAAGCTGATTTCTGAACTCTCAAGAATGTGGGACGTAACCTGGGCTGCAGAGAATCCAATACCCTGATCCTGTTAAATCAATGATACTCCTTCAGAATGAGAGAGTAGCTACAGAACAAAGAGTCTTTATTCCTTTTTGAGTCCTCTTTTTAGTCCACTGCAAACGTTTAGTCAGGAAGCCATGCTTTGTTAAAGAACAAATGTTTTGGGATCCCTGGGTGGCGCAGCGGTTTGGCGCCTGCCTTTGGCTCAGGGCTCGATCCTGGAGACCCGGGATCGAATCCCATATCGGGCTCCCGGTGCATGGAGCCTGCTTCTCCCTCTGCCTATGTCTCTGCCTCTCTCTCTCTCTCTCTCTCTCTGTGACTATCATAAATAAATAAATTTTTAAAAAAATGAAAAAAAAAGAACAAATGTTTTTCAATTTCAAAAGCTTCTCTTTACAATCGAAAGTGGTGGCCTTGATTCATTTAATTTCTATAGTATTGCATTTATAAGAAAACATCGTATAAAGAACAGAGACCATATTGCAAACAAAGTTTCCTTACGACAGGTAGGAAAGTTTCCTTTACTAAGAAGCATAGGATTTGGAAAGGAGAGAAAGAAGAGAAGAAGAGTATAGGTATTAGTGACCTACCCACCTACTTGGTAACTAATGCCCTGGGGAGAGGGAAGAGGGAATGCTGTACACTCCTTTGCAAAGCCTTATATTCTGCTTTTTGTTGGTGTTATATAATCCCTGGGCAGAAAAGCAATGTCTGAGGAAGTATCTGAAGCCTGCCTCTTTCAAAGAATCCTGCATACTGTGGCATGATGAGGAAAGTCAGTGATAGCTTTTGGGTCTCCAGCAAGGATCACAGACTTGAGACAATCAGAAAAATGTAAAAGAGCCACTGTGGGGTCATGACAGGATCCAAAGGCATTAACAGACCTGACACCACAGAATAAGCCAGACCAGTCATACCTCAGTAGGCACTCTGGTGGGCCATCCAGTGATGAGAGAAGGAAAGGAAAATTCCAGAAGACAGAATGTGGACCTCTTTATACCCACCATGCTGGCATGGACCCAGAAGCCAGTTGTATGGGAAAGAAAGTTAGAGAAGACTCTGTAGAGGGGAGAAACAGTTGTGACTAGCGTTTAATAGATTTTTTCCCCAAAGTATTTTGAATTCAAGTTGAATTAATCTTATTTGGCCAGTGTTACTGTGTTTTTTCCTGCTAGTAAAAGGACTCAGATTCTGGAAGACTTGTGAGATTAAATAACAAAGGCAGCTAACTTTTCTCTTAGCAGCTGAATTTACATTTAGTTCTATTATGTTTATGTCAGAGACAGGAAATTTCAGGATTTTCTAAAACCAGCCTTCCTGCTAAATGTTGTCAGAATTTGGCCACACACAAGAGACAACAAGGATTTCAATTACCCTCCATCCATAAACAACTAGAAAACTGGACATAGTTTAGGAAGTAACTACTTTAAGAAACTTGATGGTATTTTGATAGGGATTGCATTATACGTGTAAAATTGCCCTGGGTAACATTGACATTTTCACAATATTAATTCTGCCAATCCATGAGCATGGAATATTTTTCCATCTCTTTGTGTCTTCCTCAATTTCTTTCAGAAGTGTTCTATAGTTTTTAGGGTATATTTTGAGAACCATTTGAATGGTAAATGGTTTCTCCAACCTTTTATTTTCAGGTTGTAGGTTGTCCTTCTGTCTAAAATGAGTCTCTTGTAGACAGCAAATAGATGGGTCCTGCTTTTTTATCCAGTCTGAAACCCTGCGCCTTTTGATGGGGTCATTAAGCCCATTCACGTTCAGAGTTACTATTGACAGATATGAGTTTAGTGTCATCATGATATCTATTTAGTCTTGTTTTTGTGGATTGTTCCACTGAACTTCTTCTTAAAGGGGAGTTTTAAGAGTCCCCCTTAAAATTTCTTGCAGAGCTGGTTTGGAGGTCACATATTCTTTCAGTTCCTGCCTGTCTTGGAAGCTCTTTATCTCTCCTTCCATTTTGAATGAGAGCCTTGCTGGATAAAGTATTCTTGGTTGCATGTTCTTCTCATTTAGGACCTGAATATATCCTGCCAGCCCTTTCTGGCCTGCCAGGTCTCTGTGGAGATGTCTGCTGTTACCCTAATACTCCTCCCCATAAAAGTCAGGATTTCTTGTCTCTTGCTGCTTTAAGGATCTTCTCTTTATCTTTGGAATTTGCAAGCTTCACTATTAAATGTCGAGGTGTTGAACGGTTTTTATTGATTTTAGGGGGGATCTCTCTATTTCCTGGATCTGAATGCCTGTTTCCCTTCCCAGATTGGGAAAGTTTTCAGCTAGGATTTGTTCAAATACTATTCTGGCCCTCTGGCCCTTTCGGCGCCCTTGGGAACCCCAATTAAACGTAGGTTTTTCTTCCTTAGACTGTCATTTATTTGCCTTAATCTGTCTTCATGGTCCTTAATTGATTGTCTCTTTTTTCCTCAGTTTCCCTCTTTGCCATTAACTTGTCTTCTATGTCACTCACTCGTTCTTCCACCTCGTTAACCCTCGTCGTTAGGACTTCTAGTTTGGATTGCATCTCATTCAATTGATTTTTAATTTCTGCCTGATTGGATCTAAATTCTGCAGTCATGAAGTCTCGTGAGTCTTTAATGCTTTTTTCTAGAGCCACCAGTAGCTGTAGAATAGTGCTTCTGAATTGGCTTTCTGACATTGAAGTGTAATCCAGATTTTGTAACTCTGTGGGAGAGAGGGCTGTTTCTGATTCTTTCTTTGAGGTGAGGTTTTTCCTTCTAGTCATTTTGCTCAGACTTTCTTCAGAGACTTAGAACAAATTATTTTAAGATTTGTGTGGAATCAGAAAAGACCCCAAACAGCCAGGGGAATTTTAAAAAAAGAAAACCATATCTGGGGGCATCACAATGCCAGATTTCAGGTTGTACTACAAAGCTGTGTTCATCAAGACAGTGTGGTACTGGCACAAAAACAGACATATAGATCAATGGAACAGAACAGAGAACCCAGGAGTGGACCCTGAACTTTATGGTCAACTAATATACGATAAAGGAGGAAAGACGATCCACTGGAAGAAAGACACTCTCTTCAATAAATGGTGCTGGGAAAATTGGACATCCACATGCAGAATAATGAAACTGGACCACTCTCTTGCACCATACACAAAAGATAAACTCAAAATAGATGAAAGATCTAAATGTGAGACAAGATTCCATCAAAATCCCAGAGGAGAACTCAGGCAACACCCTTTTTGAACTTGGCCATAGTAACCGGAGAAGGACAAACAGTGTATGTTCTCATTCATTTGGGGAATATGAATAATAGTGAAAGGGAATATAAGGGAAGGGAGAAGAAATGTGTGAGAAATATCAGAAAGGGAGACAGAACATAAAGACTTCTAACTCTGGGAAATGAACTAGGGGTGGTGGAGGGGGAGGAGGGCGGGGGGTGGGGGTGAATGGGTGACGGGCACTGAGGGGTACACTTGACGGGATGAGCACTGGGTGTTATTCTGTATGTTGGTAAATTGAACACCAATAAAAATTAATTTATAAAATAAAATAAAAAAAATAAAATAAAAAAAAAAAAAAAAAAAAAAAGAAACTTGATGGTAGGCAGCATAGGGGAATAATCTTGGAGGAAAGAGAAAGGAATGAGGTGAGCTCTACCTTTGTCTAGACCTTCTGCCTAGAAGAATTTCTACTGACGTTCAGGAAGGGGAATTCTAACAAAACTTGTGTATATGAATGAATTGAGGAGATAGAAATCATCATTTGCGGAAGCCAAGGCAATTAGAATTTGTGAGGCAGACTACCTAAGAGGAGGGAGCTATGCAGAAGTGCTCAGGATATTTTCATGGAAGTTGCATCAAGTCTTTGGCTGAAAATGAATTTGCAAACCCATCACTGGATATGAATAATTTCAGAGAACAGAACAGTTACCAGCGAGTTGAACAATTAATTCCTGGAGATTGTAAAGGTCTGAGAATCATTCAAGTTCCCATAAACCCAAGTAAAGAGACCTTCATGAATACATGGTACATTTAGTGGAGAGCCCAGAGAAGCCTCATCTTAAAAGTGGGGCTAAATGAGCATTAAAGGTATTCTAAATTCACCCAAAAAGATGTCACAAATGCAGTACTCAAGAACATAAAACCATGATGTCCCACATCACTAAAATCACTGCATATATGAAGAAGCAGAAAAATGTGACCCATAACTTGAAGAAAAGTCAATCAATGAAACAGACCCAAAATTAAAAATATAATCAAATTAATTAAC
>NW_026575058.1:0-17895 GCF_905146905.1 Nyctereutes procyonoides | reverse complement strand
TTTTTTTTTTTTTTTTTATAAATTAATTTTTATTGGTGTTCAATTTACCAACATACAGAATAACACCCAGTGCTCATCCCGTCAAGTGTCCCCCTCCGTGCCCGTCACCCATTCACCCCCACCCCCGCCCTCCTCCCCTTCCACCACCCCTAGTTCATTTCCCAGAGTTAGAAGTCTTTATGTTCTGTGTCCCTTTCTGATATCTCCCACACATTTCTTCTCCCTTCCCTTATATTCCCCTTCACTATTATTCATATTCCCCAAATGAGTGAGAACATACACTGTTTGTCCTTCTCCGATTGACTTACTTCACTCAGCATAATACCCTCCAGTTCCATCCACGTTGAAGCAAATGGTGGGTATTTGTTGTTTCTAATGGCTGAGTAATATTCCATTGTATACATAAACCACATCTTCTTTATCCATTCATCTTTCGATGGGCACCGAGGCTCCTTCCACAGTTTGGCTATTGTGGACATGGCTGCTAGAAACATCGGGGTGCAGGTGCCCCGGCGTTTCATTGCATCTGAATCTTCGGGGTAAATCCCTAACAGTGCAATTGCTGGGTCGTAGGGCAGGTCTATTTTTAATTCTTTGAGGAACCTCCACACAGTTTTCCAGAGTGGCTGCACCAGTTCACATTCCCACCAACAGTGTAAGAGGGTTCCCTTTTCTCCGCATCCTCTCCAACATTTGTTGTTTCCTGCCTTGTTAATTTTCCCCATTCTCACTGGTGTGAGGTGGTATCTCATTGTGGTTTTGATTTGTATTTCCCTGATGGCAAGTGATGCAGAGCATTTTCTCATGTGCATGTTGGCCATGTCTATGTCTTCCTCTGTGAGATTTCTCTTCATGTCTTTTGCCCATTTCATGATTGGATTGTTTGTTTCTTTGGTGTTGAGTTTAATAAGTTCTTTATAGATTTTGGAAACTAGCCCTTTATCTGATATGTTATTTGCAAATATCTTCTCCCATTCTGTAGGTTGTCTTTGAGTTTTGTTGACTGTATCCTTTGCTGTGCAAAAGCTTCTTATCTTGATGAAGTCCCAATAGTTCATTTTTGCTTTTGTTTCTTTTGTTTTCGTGGATGTATCTTGCAAGAAGTTACTGTGGCCAAGTTCAAAAAGGGTGTTGCCTGTGTTCTCCTCTAGGATTTTGATGGAGTCTTGTCTCACATTTAAATCTTTCATCCATTTTGAGTTTATCTTTGTGTATGGTGCAAGAGAGTGGTCTAGTTTCATTCTTCTGCATGTGGATGACCAATTTTCCCAGCACCATTTATTGAAGAGACTGTCTTTCTTCCAGTGGATCGTCTTTCCTCCTTTGTCGAATATTAGTTGACCATAAAGTTCAGGGTCCATTTCTGGATTCTCTATTCTGTTCCATTGGTCTATGTGTCTGTTTTTGTGCCAGTACCACACTGTCTTGATGACCACAGCTTTGTAGTACAACCTGAAATCTGGCATTGTGATGCCCCCAGCTATGGTTTTCTTTTTTAAAATTCCCCTGGCTATTCGGGGTCTTTTCTGATTCCACACAAATCTTAAAATAATTTGTTCTAAGTCTCTGAAAAAAGTCCATGGTATTTTGATAGGGATTGCATTGAACGTGTAAATTGCCCTGGGTAGCATTGACATTTTCACAATATTAATTCTGCCAATCCATGAGCATGGAATATTTTTCCATCTCTTTGTGTCTTCCTCAATTTCTTTCAGAAGTGTTCTATAGTTTTTAGGGTATAGATCCTTTACCTCTTTGGTTAGGTTTATTCCTAGGTATCTTATGCTTTTGGGTGCAATTGTAAATGGGATTGACTCCTTAATTTCTCTTTCTTCAGTCTCATTGTTAGTGTATAGGAATGCCATTGATTTCTGGGCATTGATTTTGTATCCTGCCACGCTACCAAATTGCTGTATGAGTTCTAGCAATCTTGGGGTGGAGGCTTTTGGGTTTTCTATGTAGAGTATCATGTCATCGGCGAAGAGGGAGAGTTTGACTTCTTCTTTGCCAATTTGAATGCCTTTAATGTCTTTTTGTTGTCTGATTGCTGAGGCTAGGACTTCCAATACTATGTTGAATAGCAGTGGTGAGAGTGGACATCCCTGTCTGGTTCCTGATCTTAGGGGAAAGGCTCCCAGTGCTTCCCCATTGAGAATGATATTTGCTGTGGGCTTTTCGTAGATGGCTTTTAAGATATCGAGGAAAGTTCCCTCTATCCTACACTCTGAAGAGTTTTGATCAGGAATGGATGCTGTATTTTGTCAAATGCTTTCTCTGCATCTAATGAGAGGATCATATGGTTCTTGGTTTTTCTCTTGCTGATATGATGAATCACATTGATTGTTTTACGAGTGTTGAACCAGCCTTGCATCCCGGGGATAAATCCTACTTGGTCATGGTGAATAATTTTCTTAAATGTGTTGTTGGATCCTATTGGCTAGTATCTTGTTGAGAATTTTTGCATCCATGTTCATCAGGGATATTGGTCTGTAATTCTCCTTTTTGGTGGGGTCTTTGTCTGGTTTTGGAATTAAGGTGATGCTGGCCTCATAGAATGAGTTTGGAAGTACTCCATCTCTTTCTATCTTTCCAAACAGCTTTAGTAGAATAGGTATGGTTTCTTCTTTAAACGTTTGATAGAATTCCCCTGGGAAGCCATCTGGCCCTGGACTTTTGTGTCTTGGGAGGTTTTTGATGACTGCTTCAATTTCCTCCTGGTTATTGGCCTGTTCAGGTTTTCTATTTCTTCCTGTTCCAGTTTTGGTAGTTTGTGGCTTTCCAGAAATGCGTCCATTTCTTCTAGATTGCCTAATTTATTGGCGTATAGCTGTTCATAATATGTTTTTAAAATCGTTTGTATTTCCTTGGTGTTGGTAGTGATCTCTCCTTTCTCATTCATGATTTTATTAATTTGAGTCTTTCTCTCTTCTTTTTAATAAGGTTGGCTAATGGTTTATCTATCTTATTAATTCTTTCAAAGAACCAACTCCTGGTTCTATTGATCTGTTCCACAGTTCTTCTGGTCTCAATTTCGTTGAGTTCTGCTCTGCTCGAATTTTTATTAACTCTCTTCTTCTGCTGGGTGTAGGATTTATTTGCTGTTTTTCTCTAGCTCCTTTAGGTGTAAGGTTAGCTTTTGTATTTGAGTTCTTTCCAGTTTTTTGAATGGATGCTTGTATTGCGATGTATTTCCCCCTCAGGACTGCTTTTGCTGCATCCCAAAGATTTTGAACAGTTGTATCTTCATTCTCATTAGTTTCCATGAATCTTTTTAATTCTTCCTTAATTTCCTGGTTGACCCTTTTTCATTTTTAGCAGGATGGTCCTTAACCTCCACGTGTTTGAGTTTCTTTCAAACTTCTTCTTGTGATTGAGTTCTAATTTCAAGGCATTATGGTCTGAGAATATGCAGGGGACGATCCCAATCTTTTGGTATCGGTTCAGACCTGATTTGTGACCCAGTATGTGGTCTATTCTGGAGAAAGTTCCATGTGCACTTGAGAAGAATGTGTATTCAGTTGAGTTTGGATGTAAAGTTCTGTAGATATCTGTGAAATCCATCTGGTCCAGTGTATCATTTAAAGCTCTCGTTTCTTTGGAGATGTTGTGCTTAGAAGACCTATCGATTGTAGAAAGAGCTAGATTGAAGTCACCAAGTATAAGTGTATTATTATCTAAGTATTTCTTAACTTTGGTTATTAATTGATTTATATATTTGGCAGCTCCCACATCGGGGCATATATATTGAGGATTGTTAAGTCCTCTTGTTGGATAGATCCTTTAAGTATGATATAGTGTCCCTCTTCACTCTTTGAAGAAGGATTAAACTTTAGTTTACTACAGTCTTCGGATTTAAATTTTTTTATCTGATATAAGGATGGCCACCAGGAGGGATACCCCTGCTTTCTTTTGAGAACCATTTGAATGGTAAATGGTTCTCCAACCTTTTATTTTCAGGTTGTAGGTGTCCTTCTGTCTAAAATGAGTCTCTTGTAGACAGCAAATAGATGGGTCCTGCTTTTTTATCCAGTCTGAAACCCTGCGCCTTTTGATGGGGTCATTTAAGCCCATTCACGTTCAGAGTTACTATTGAAAGATATGAGTTTAGTGTCATCATGATATCTATTCAGTCCTTGTTTTTGTGGATTGTTCCACTGAACTTCTTCTTTAAAGGGGAATTTTAAGAGTCCCCCTTAAAATTTCTTGCAGAGCTGGTTTGGAGGTCACATATTCTTTCAGTTCCTGCCTGTCTTGGAAGCTCTTTATCTCTCCTTCCATTTTGAATGAGAGCCTTGCTGGATAAAGTATTCTTGGTTGCATGTTCTTCTCATTTAGGACCCTGAATATATCCTGCCAGCCCTTTCTGGCCTGCCAGGTCTCTGTGGAGAGGTCTGCTGTTACCCTAATATTCCTCCCCATGAAGTCAGTCAGGGACTTCTTGTCTCTTGCTGCTTTAAGGATCTTCTCTTTATCTTTGGAATTTGCAAGCTTCACTATTAATGTCGAGGTGTTGAACGGTTTTTATTGATTTTAGGGGGGATCTCTCTATTTCCTGGATCTGAATGCCTGTTTCCCTTCCCAGATTGGGAAAGTTTTCAGCTAGGATTTGTTCAAATACATATTCTGGCCCTCTGTCCCTTTCGGCGCCCTCGGGAACCCCAATTAAACGTAGGTTTTTCTTCCTTAGGCTGTCATTTATTTCCCTTAATCTGTCTTCATGGTCTTTTAATTTTGTCTCTTTTTTCCTCAGTTTCCCTCTTTGCCATTAACTTGTCTTCTATGTCACTCACTCGTTCTTCCACCTCGTTAACCCTCGTCGTTAGGACTTCTAGTTTGGATTGCATCTCATTCAATTGATTTTTAATTTCTGCCTGATTGGATCTAAATTCTGCAGTCATGAAGTCTCTTGAGTCCTTTTATGCTTTTCTAGAGCCACCAGTAGCTGTATAATAGTGCTTCTGAATTGGCTTTCTGACATTGAATTGTAATCCAGATTTTGTAACTCTGTGGGAGAGAGGACTGTTTCTGATTCTTTCTTTTTTTGAGGTTTTTTTCCTTCTAGTCATTTTGCTCAGTGCAGAGTGGCCAAAAACAAGTTGTATTGGAAAAAGGAGAAAGAGAAGAGAAAGAAAAGAAAAAAAAAAGAAAAAGAAAAAAAAAAAAAAAAAAGAAAAAAAAAAAAAAAAGAAAAAGAAAAGAAAGAAAGGTGAAAAAACAAAAGCAAAAAAAAAAGCAATCAAATCAAAAAAAAAAAAAAAAAAGAAAAAAAAAAAAAACACAAGGGGGGAGTATCTTCTGATTCTGTAGACTTTAAGTCCCTTGACTTTACTTCTTCCCTGAAAGCTCAGTCTGGTCTTCTGGTCTTGGGGGGGAGGGGCCTGCTGTGCTGATTTTCAGGTGTTAGCACTTGGGGGAGCTGCTCTGCCCCTGCCTGCTGCAGGGCTCACTCGGGGGTTGTTTGTTTAGGCCCCCGTGAGGCCCCAGGAGGAACAGCCGCAGTTGCTATGGCAGCTCTGGAAGCCTGGATTCAGCCTCCGCAGGACTCAGGAGCAGGGGGCTCGGGGCTCGGGGCTCTCGGCTCTCCGTCTGCAGGGCCTGGAGGCCGGGGGGGGCCGCTGATCTGCTCAGCTCGGGGCAGGAGCGTCCTTGCTGTCCTGGGCCCTCCCGGCCTCTGCCTGTCCCGGGGAGGCCGGATCCTGGGCTGTGTCCCGGCGCCCTGTGCTCCGGGGCCTGCGCTGTTGGATTCAGCAGCGCCCGCCCCGCAGCCCCTCCCTGGAGCCGCCTTCCCCGAGCCCCTCCGAGCTGCTCCGGTCCCGCCGTGCTGCGCTGCAGCCCTTAGGGAGCTCGGCGCACTCTCCTGCGCGCAGGTGTCTGTTAGTGTCCCAGGGAGCCCGAGGGCATCCCCGCCCTCCTGGGTCCTGCTCCAACTCCCTGCGAGCCCCTTTCCCCCCCGAAGGTGATTGGCTGGTGCAGCTCCTGCTTCTCCGGGACGGGGCTCTCCTGTCCTGGGGACACTCGCCCCCGGCCTCAGCCCGGCTCCTCGCGGGGCCCCTCCCCCTCGGAGGCCTTTTGTTTCTTTCTTTTTTTTTCCCCGTCTTCCTACCTTGATAGAAGCGCGAACTCTTCTCACTGTAGCATTCCAGCTCTTCTCTCTTTAAATCTCAGGCCGAATTCGTAGATTTTCAGGATGATTTGAAGGTTATCTAGGTAATTTGGTGGGGACAGGTGATTTGGGGACCCTACTCTTCCGCCATCTTGCCCCTCTCCCCTCCTTTTCTTCCTCTTCCTCTTCATGTTTTTGCCCATTTTATTGAGCTTTTATTTGTTTTTTGGTGTTGAATTTAATAAGTTCTTTATAGATTTGGATTCCTAGCCCTTTATCTGATATGTCATTTGCAAATATCTTCTCCCATTCTGTCAGGTTATTTCTTTTACTTTTTTTGACTAATATCCTTTGCTGTGCAAAAGCTTTTTATCTTCTTGAATGAAGTCCAAATTCAATTTTTTTAAGATTCAATGTATCTTGAAAGATTTCATCCATGGATGAGTTCAAGGATTTTTTTTTTGTTTGATGAATTTGTTTCCTTTATTCTCTTTGGATGTATCTTCTAGATTCATTTGTTACTGTGTCCAGCCAAGTTCAAAGTATCTTCCATGAAGGCATGTCCCATGCCTGTGTTCTCCTCTATATGACTGTCTCTCTCTCTTTTTAATTTTGATGGATCTCTAAATTTTTTTAACATTTAAATCTTTCATCCATTTTGAGTTTATCTTTGTGTATGGTGATAATCCATTTTGATCTAGTTTCATTCTTCTGCATGTTGCATGTCCAATTTTCCCAGCACCATTTATTGAAGAGACTGTCTTTCTTCCAGTGGATAGTCTTTCCTCCTTTATCGAATATTAGTTGACCCATAAAGTTCAGGGTCCACTTTCTCATTCTCTATTCTGTTCCATTGATCTATGTGTTTTTTTTTTTGTGCCAGTACCACACACTGTCTTGATGACCACAGCTTTGTAGTACAACCTGAAATCTGGCATTGTGATGCCCCCAGATATGGTTTTCTTTTTTAAAATCCCCTGGCTATTGGGGGTCTTTTCTGATTCCACACAAATCTTAAAATAATTTGTTCTAACTCTAACTCTCTGAAAAGTCCATGGTATTTTGATAGGGATTGCATTAAAAATGTAAATTGCCCTGGGTAGCATTGACATTTTCACAATATTAATTCTGCCAATCCATGAGCATGGAATATTTTTCCATCTCTTTGTGTCTTCCTCAATTTCTTTCAGAAGTGTTCTATAGTTTTTAGGGTATAGATCCTTTACCTCTTTGGTTAGGTTTATTCCTAGGTATCTTATTTTTGGGTGCAATTGTAAATGGGATTGACTCCTTAATTTCTCTTTCTTCAGTCTCATTGTTAGTGTATAGAAATGCCATTGATTTCTGGGCATTGATTTTTTGTATCCTGCCACTGCTGCCAAATTGCTGTATGAGTTCTAGCAATCTTGGGGTGGAGTCTTTTGGGTTTTCTATGTAGAGTATCATGTCATCGGTGAAGAGAGAGTTTGACTTCTTCTTTGCCAATTTGAATGCCTTTAATGTCTTTTGTTGTCTGATTGCTGAGGCTAGGACTTCCTAGTACTATGTTGAATAGCAGTGGTGAGAGTGGACATCCCTGTCTTGTTCCTGATCTTAGGGGAAAGGCTCCCAGTGCTTCCCCATTGAGAATGATATTTGCTGTGGTTTTTTCATAGATGGCTTTTTTAAGATGTTGAGGAATGTTCCCTCTATCCCTACACTTTGAAGAGTTTTTGATCAGGAAATTTAAATGCTGTATTCTCTGTCAAATGCTTTCTCTGCATCTAATGAGAGGATCATATGGTTCTTCTTTTTTCTCTTCTTGATATGATGAATCACATTGATTGATTTTACGAGTGTTGAACCAGCCTTGCATCCCAGGGATAAATCCTACTTGGTCATGGTGAATAATTTTTTTAAATTATATTATATGAATAGATCTTGAGAGTCATATTATAAATTGGATCTATTGGCTAGTATCTTTTTTGAGAATTTTTGCATCCATGTTCTTCAGGGATATTGGTCTGTAATTCTCCTTTTTGGTGGGGTCTTTGTCTGGTTTTGGAATTAAGGTGATGCTGGCCTCATAGAATGAATTTAAAGTATTCTATCATCTTTTCTATCTTTCCAAACAGCTTTAGTAGAATAGGTATGATTTCTTCTTTAAATGTTTGATAGAATTCCCCTGGGAAGCCATCTGGCCCTGGACTCTTGTGTCTTGGGAGGTTTTTGATGACTGCTTCAATTTCCTCCTGGTTATTGGCCTGTTCAGGTTTTCTATTTCTTCCTGTTCCAGTTTTGGTAGTTTGTGGCTTTCCAGGAATGCATCCATTTCTTCTAGATTGCCTAATTTATTGGCATTTATAGCTGTTCATAATATGTTTTTAAAATTGTTTGTATTTCCTTGGTGTTGGTAGTGATCTCTCCTTTCTCATTCATGATTTTATGATTTTTTTATTAATTTGAGTCTTTCTCTTCTTCTTAATAATAATTCTTGGCTAATGGTTTATCTATCTTTATTAATTCTTTCAAAGAACCAACTCCTAGTTCTATTGATCTGTTCCACAGTTCTTCTGGTCTCAATTTTTTGAGTTCTGCTCGAATTTTTATTAACTCTCTTCTTCTGCTGGGTGTAGGATCTATTTGCTGTTTTTTCTCTAGCTCCTTTATGTGTAAGGTTAGCTTTTGTATTTGAGTTCTTTCCATTTTTTGAATGGATGCTTGTATTCATGATGTATTTCAGATCTCAGGACTGCTTTTGCTGCATCCCAAAGATTTTGAACAGTTGTATCTTCATTCTCATTAGTTTCCATGAATTTTTTTAATTCTTCCTTAATTTCCTGGTTGACCCTTTTATCTTTTAGCAGGATGGTCCTTAATCTCCACGTGTTTTGTTTCCTTCCAAACTTCTTCTTGTGATTGAGTTCTAATTTCAAAGCATTATGGTCTGATGAAATATGCAGGGGATGATCCCAATCTTTTTGGTATCAGTTCAGACCTGATTTGTGACCCAGTATGTGGTCTATTCTGGAGAAAGTTCCATGTGCACTTGAGAAGAATATTGTATTTTGGAGTAAAGTTTGGATGTAAAGTTCTGTAGATATCTGTGAAATCCATCTGGTCCAGTGTCATTTTTAAGCTCTTGTTTCTTTGGAGATGTTGTGCTTAGAAGACCTATCGATTGGTAGAAAGAGCTAGATTGAAGTCACCAAGTATAAGTGTATTATTATCTAAGTATTTCTTTACTTTGGTTATTAATTGATTTAAGTATTTGGCAGCTCCCACATTAAGGGGCATATATATTGAGGATTGTTAAGTCCTCTTGTTGGATAGATCCTTTAAGTATGATATAGTGTCCCTCTTCATCTCTCACTACAGTCTTTGAATTTAAATTTTTTTTTATCTGATATATATGGCTATTATTAATCTTTTCTTTTTTTTCTTTTTTATTTATTTATTATTATATTTAGAGAGAGAGAGAGAGAGAGAGAGAGAGAGGCAGAGACAGAGGCAGAGGGAGAAGCAGGCTCCATTTTTGATAATATGGTGGGATTCGATCCTGGGTCTCAATCATTCTGCCATTGGCAGCATTTCTCCCATGCCAAACTTCTTCCTCCTTTCTTTCAGTTTTCTATTTTGATGAGTCTCTTTTATTTTCAACCATTTGAATCCTTCTCTCTTTTTTTTCCTTCTTTCTAATTTCCAGGTTTTTAGGTAAAAATTTCTCTAAATCTTTCAGTCTCTCATTAGACAGCAAATAGATTTCCTGCAGGATTGTATTTTTTTTGAGTCTGATAACCCAAAGTTATTTGAATCATCATTTATTTATTCAGAGTTTTATTGATTTATCTGTTTTACTTTCATCATGATATCTTTTAGTCCTTTTTTGTGGATTGTTCCACTTATCTTCTTCTTAAAGGGTCCCCCTTAAAATTTCTTGCAGAGCTGGTTTGGAGGTCACATATTCTTTCAGTTCCTGCCTGCCTGAGAGCTCTTTAGAAGCTCTTTATCTCTCCTTCCATTTTGAATGAGAGCCTTGCTGGATAAAGTATTCTTGGTTGCATGTTCTTCTCATTTAGGACCCTGAATATATCCTGCCAGCCCTTTCTGGCCTGCCAGAGTCTCTGGAGAGGTCTGCTGTTACCCTAATATTCCTCCCCATGAAAGTCAGGGACTTCTTGTCTCTTGCTGCTTTAAGGATCTTCTCTTTATCTTTGGAATTTGCAAGCTTCACTATTAGATGTCGAGGTGTTGAACGGTTTTTATTGATTTTAGGGGGGGATCTCTCTATTTCCTGGATCTGAATGCCTGTTTCCCTTCCCAGATTTTTCTTTTTTTTTTCAAAGTTTTTTTTCAGATATATTTTCAAATACATATTCTTTTCCTCTTCCCTTTCGGCGCCCTCGGGAACCCCAATTAAACGTAGTTTTTTTCTTCCTTAGGCTGTCATTTATTTCCCTTAATCTGTCTTCATGGTCTTTTAATTTTTTTTCTCTTTTTTTCCTCAGTTTCCCTCTTTGCCATTAACTTGTCTTCTATGTCACTCACTCTTTCGTTCTTCCACCTCGTTAACCCTCGTCGTTAGGACTTCTAGTTTGGATTGCATCTCATTCAATTGATTTTTAATTTCTGCCTGATTGGATCTAAATTCTGCAGTCATGAAGTCTATGCTTGAGTCCTTAATCTTTTTTTCTAGAGCCACCAGTAGCTGTATAATTGTGCTTCTGAATTGGCTTTCTGACATTTGATGTAATCCAGATTTTGTAACTCTGTGGGAGAGAGGGCTTTTTTTCTGATTCTTTCTTTTGAGGTGAGGTTTTCCTCTAGTCTTGCTCAGTCAAAGTGGTTTGTATTTGAGAGAAAAAGAGAGAAAGAAAAGAGAAAAAAGAAAAAAAAAAAAAAAAAAAAAAGAAAAAAAGAAAAAAAAAGAAAGAAAGTTTTAAAAGGTAAAAAAAAAGTTGGGGAAGCAATAAAAAAAAAAAAGAAAAGAAAAAAAAAAAAAAAAAAAAAAAACACATTCAGTTTCTCTCATTCTTTTTTAAATCCATAATTCCCTTGACTTCCCCTGGAACTGGTCCGTCCAGCTGGTCTTCTGGGGGATGGGCCTGCTTGTGCTGATTCTTCAGGTGTTAGCACTTGCTGGAGCTGCTCTGCTCCCCCTGCCTGCTGCAGGGCTCACCTGGGGGTTGTTTACCCCGTGAGGCCCCAGGAGGAACAGCCGCCAGGCTATTTCCCCTCTGTATTCCCCTGGATTCACTCCTCAGAAGCCAGTTCTCTCTTCTTAGCTCTGTTATCTCCACTCTCGGGGCTCTCGGCTCTCCGTCTGCATCATCCCCTGGAGGCTTTTGGGGCGGGGCTGCTGATCTGCTCAGCTCGGGGCAGGAGCGTCCTTGCTGTCCTGGGCCCTCCCGGCCTCTCTATTTCCTGGGATGGGGGGAGGCCGGATTCTGGGCTGTGTCCCGGCGCCCTGTGCTCCGGGGCCTGCACTGTTGGATATTTCCCCGCCCCCAGCTCATCCTCCCAGCAGAGCCGCCAGACCCGAGCCCCTCCGAGCTGCTCCGGTCCCCCGTGCGCGCTGCAGCCCTTTGGGAGCATTGCGCACTCTGAAACATCGCAGGTGTCTGTTAGTGTCCCAGGGAGCCCGAGGGCATCCTGAATCTCCTGGGTCCTGCTCCAACTCCCTGTGAGCCCCTTTCTGCCCGCCCGGGAAGGTTGGTGCAGCTCCTGCTTCTCCGGGACGATGGGGGCTCTCCTGTCCTGGGGACACTCCACACAGTTTTCCCTCCTCTTGCAGGCCCCTCCCCCTCGGAGGCCTTTTGTTCCCACTTTCAGTTTTCCCCGTCTTCCTACCTTGATAGAAGCGCGAACTCTTCAACACTGTAGTTTCCAGCTGGTCTCTCTTTACATCTCACTGGTGTGAGGTGGTAGATTTTTCATTTTGATTTGAATTTCCCTCTAGGTAAGTGATGCAGAGCAACCTCTCACACAGTGTTGGCCATGTCTATGTCTTCCTCCCATGTGAGATTTCTCTTCATGTTTTTTGCCCATTTCATGATTGGATTGTTTGTTTCTTTTTGTTGAGTTTAATAAGTTCTTTATAGATCTTGGAAACTAGCCCTTTATCTGATATGTCATTTGCAAATATCTTCTCCCATTCTGTAGGTTGTCTTTGAGTTTTGTTGACTGTATCCTTTGCTGTGCAAAAGCTTCTTATCTTGATGAAGTCCCAAGTTCATTTTTGCTTTTGTTTTTTTGGATGTATCTTTGCTGGTTTTTGATGTTTTTCTCCTATAGGATTTTGATGGATCTTTCTCACATTTATCTTGCATCTGAGTTTTCTTTCATTTGTAGCCTGCAGCAGAGTTCCATTCTGTAGGTTGGGTGTTTGTTGACTGTATCCTTTGCTGTGCAAATTTTTTATCTTGATGAAGTCCCAATAGTTCATTGGATTTTGATGGATTTATCTGCAAGAAGTTGCTGTGGCCTCACATTGTTGCCTGTGTTCTCCTCTAGGATTTTGATGGAATCTTGTCTCACATTTAGATCTTTCATCCATTTTGAGTTTATCTTTGTGTATGGTGCAAGAGAGTGGTCTAGTTTCATTCTTCTGCATGTGGATGTCCAATTTTCCCAGCACCATTTATTTGAAGACTGTCTTTCTTCCAGTGGATAGTCTTTCCTCCTTTGTCGAATATTAGTTGACCATAAAGTTCAGGGTCCACTTCTGGGTTCTCTATTCTGTTCCATTGATCTATGTGTCTGTTTTTGTGCCAGTACCACACTGTCTTGATGACCACAGCTTTGTAGTACAACCTGAAATCTGGCATTGTGATGCCCCCAGCTATGGTTTTTTTTTTTAAAATTCCCCTGGCTATTCGGGGTCTTTTCTGATTCCACACAAATCTTAAAATAATTTGTTCTAACTCTCTGAAGAAAGTCCATGGTATTTTGATAGGGATTGCATTAAATGTGTAAATTGCCCTGGGTAACATTGACATTTTCACAATATTAATTCTGCCAATCCATGAGCATGGAATATTTTTCCATCTCTCTTTGTGTCTTCCTCAATTTCTTTCAGAAGTGTTCTATAGTTTTTAGGGTATAGATCCTTTACCTCTTTGGTTAGGTTTATTCCTAGGTATCTTATGCTTTTGGGTGCAATTGTAAATGGGATTGACTCCTTAATTTCTCTTTCTTCAGTCTCATTGATGAATCACATTGACTGTTTTACGAGTGTTGAACCAGCCTTGCGTCCCGGGGATAAATCCTACTTGGTCATGGTGAATAATTTTCTTTTTTTTTTTTATAAATTAATTTTTATTGGTGTTCAATTTACCAACATACAGAATAACACCCAGTGCTCATCCCGTCAAGTGTCCCCCTCCGTGCCCGTCACCCATTCACCCCACCCCCCGCCCTCCTCCCCCTTCACCACCCCTAGTTCATTTCCCAGAGTTAGAAGTCTTTATGTTCTGTGTCCCTTTCTGATATCTCCCACACATTTCTTCTCCCTTCCCTTATATTCCCCTTCACTATTATTCATATTCCCCAAATGAGTGAGAACATACACTGTTTGTCCTTCTCCGATTGACTTACTTCACTCAGCATAATACCCTCCAGTTCCATCCACGTTGAAGCAAATGGTGGGTATTTGTCGTTTCTAATGGCTGAGTAATATTCCATTGTATACATAAACCACATCTTCTTTATCCATTCATCTTTCGATGGGCACCGAGGCTAATTTTCTTAATGTGTTGTTGGATCCTATTGGCTAGTATCTTGTTGAGAATTTTTGCATCCATGTTCATCAGGGATATTGGTCTGTAATTCTCCTTTTTGGTGGGGTCTTTGTCTGGTTTTGGAATTAAGGTGATGCTGGCCTCATAGAATGAATTTGGAAGTACTCCATCTCTTTCTATCTTTCCAAACAGCTTTAGTAGGATAGGTATGATTTCTTCTTTAAACATTTGATAGAATTCCCCTGGGAAGCCATCTGGCCCTGGACTCTTGTGTCTTGGGAGGTTTTTGATGACTTCTTCAATTTCCTCCCTGGTTATTGGCCTGTTCAGGTTTTCTATTTCTTCCTGCTCCAGTTTTGGTAGTTTGTGGCTTTCCAGGAATGCGTCCATTTCTTCTAGATTGCCTAATTTATTGGCGTAGAGCTGTTCATAATATGTTTTTAAAATCGTTTGTATTTCCTTGGTGTTGGTAGTGATCTCTCCTTTCTCAATCATGATTTTATTAATTTGAGTCTTCTCTCTCTTCTTTTTAATAAGGTTGGCTAATGGTTTATCTATCTTATTAATTCTTTCAAAGAACCAACTCCTGGTTCTATTGATCTGTTCCACAGTTCTTCTGGTCTCAATTTCGTTGAGTTCTGCTCTGATTTTAATTAACTCTCTTCTTCTGCTAGGCATCGGGTCGATTTGCTGCTTCTTCTCTAGCTCCTTTATGTGTAAGGTTAGCTTTTGTATTTGAGTTCTTTCCAGTTTTTGAATGGATGCTTGTATTGCGATGTATTTCCCCCTTAGGACTGCTTTTGCTGCATCCCAAAGATTTTGAACAGTTGTATCTTCATTCTCATTAGTTTCCATGAATCTTTTTAATTCTTCCTTAATTTCCTGGTTGACCTTTTATCTTTTAGCAGGATGGTCCTTAACCTCCACGTGTTTGAGGTCCTTCCAAACTTCTTCTTGTGATTGAGTTCTAATTTCAAGGCGTTATGATCTGAGAATATGCAGGGGACGATCCCAATCTTTTGGTATCGGTTCAGACCCGATTTGTGACCCAGAATGTGGTCTATTCTGGAAAAAGTTCCATGTGCACTTGAGAAGAATGTGTATTCAGTTGAGTTTGGATGTAAAGTTCTGTAGATATCTGTGAAATCTATCTGGTCCAGTGTATCATTTAAAGCTCTCGTTTCTTTGGAGATGTTGTGTTTAGAAGACCTATCAAGGGTAGAGAGAGCTAGATTGAAGTCACCAATATAAGTGTATTATTATTTAAGTATTTCTTTACTTTGGTTAATAATTCGTTTAAGTATTTGGCAGCTCCCACATTCGGGGCATATATATTGAGGATTGTTAAGTCCTCTTGTTGGATAGATCCTTTAAGTATGATATAGTGTCCCTCTTCGTCTCTCACTACTGTCTTCGGAGTGAATTTTAGTTTATCTGATATAAGGATGGCTACCCCTGCTTTCTTTTGAGAACCATTTGAATGGTAAGTGGTTCTCCAACCTTTTATTTTCAGGTTGTAGGTGTCCTTCTGTCTAAAATGAGTCTCTTGTAGACAGCAAATAGATGGGTCCTGCTTTTTTATCCAGTCTGAAACCCTGCGCCTTTTGATGGGGTCATTAAGCCCGTTCACGTTCAGAGTTACTATTGACAGATATGAGTTTAGTGTCATCATGATATCTATTCATTGTTTGTTTTTGTGGATTGTTCCACTGAACTTCCTCTTAAAGGGGAATTTTAAGAGTCCCCCTTAAAATTTCTTGCAGAGCTGGTTTGGAGGTCACATATTCTTTCAGTTCCTGCCTGTCTTGGAAGCTCTTTATCTCTCCTTCCATTTTGAATGAGAGCCTTGCTGGATAAAGTATTCTTGGTTGCATGTTCTTCTCATTTAGGACCCTGAATATATCCTGCCAGCCCTTTCTGGCCTGCCACGTCTCTGTGGAGAGGTCTGCTGTTACCCTAATATTCCTCCCAATGAAAGTCAGGGACTTCTTGTCTCTTGCTGCTTTAAGGATCTTCTCTTTATCTTTGGAATTTGCAAGCTTCACTATTAGATGTCGAGTTGTTGAACGGTTTTTATTGATTTTAGGGGGGGATCTCTCTATTTCCTGGATCTGAATGCCTGTTTCCCTTCCCAGATTGGGAAAGTTTTCAGCTAGGATTTGTTCAAATACATATTCTGGCCCTCTGTTCCTTTCGGCGCCCTCGGGAACCCCAATTAAACGTAGGTTTTTCTTCCTTAGGGTGTCATTTAATTCCCTTAATCTGTCTTCATGGTCCTTTAATTGTTTGTCTCTTTTTTCCTCAGTTTCCCTCTTTGCCATTAACTTGTCTTCTATGTCACTCACTCGTTCTTCCACCTCGTTAACCCTCGTCGTTAGGACTTCTAGTTTGGATTGCATCTCATTCAGTTGATTTTTAATTTCTGCCTGATTGGACCTAAATTCTGCAGTCATGAAGTCTCGTGAGTCCTTAATGCTTTTTTCTAGAGCCACCAGTAGCTGTATAATAGTGCTTCTGAATTGGCTTTCTGACATTGAATTGTAATCCAGATTTTGTAGCTCTGTGGGAGAGAGGGCTGTTTCTGATTCTTTCTTTTGAGGTGAGGTTTTCCTTCTAGTCATTTTGCTCAGTGCGGAGTGGCCAAAAACAAGTTGTATTGGGAAAAGGAGAGAAAGAGAGAGAAGGAAAGAAAAGAGAAAAAGAAAAAAGAAAAAGAAAAGAAAAAGGAAAGAAGAGAAGAAAAAGGGAAAGAAAAATAAGTAAAGGTGAAAAAAAAGGGATGGGGGAAGCAATCAGAAATCAAAAAGAAAAGAAAAAAGAAAAGAAAAAAAAACACGGGGGAGTATTTCTGTAGTCTTTAAGTCTCTTGACTTCCCCTGGAACTGGTCCGTCCAGCTGGTCTTCTGGGGGAGGGGCCTGTTGCGCTGATTTTCAGGTGTTAGCACTTGGGGGAGCTGCTCTGCCCCTGCCTGCTGCAGGGCTCAGCGGGGGTTGTTTACCCCGTGAGGTCTCAGGAGGAACAGTTGCAGTTGCTATGGCAACTCTGGAAGCCTGGATTCAGCCTCCGCAGGAACTACGGGCTCGGGGCTCTCGGCTCTCCGTCTGCAGGGCCTGGAGGCTCCGGGGCGGGGCCGCTGATCTTCTCAGCTCGGGGCAGGAGCGTCCTTGCTGTCCTGGGCCCTCCCGGCCTCTGCCTGTCCCAGGGGGAGGCAGGATCCTGGGCTGTGTCCCGGCGCCCTGTGCTCCGGGCCTGCGCTGTTGGATTCGCGCTCCCGCCCTTCAGCTCCCTCCCTGGAGCCGCTCCCGAGCCCCTCCGAGCTGCTCCGGTCGGTCCCGCGGTGCGCGCTGCAGCCCTTAGGGAGCTCGGCGCACTCTCCTGCGCTCGCAGGTGTCTGTTAGTGTCCCCGGGAGCCCGAGGGCATCCCCGCTCTCCTGGGTCCTGCCCCAGCTCCCTGCGAGCCCCTTTCCGCCCGTCCGGGAAGGTTGGTGCAGCTCCTGCTCCTCCGGGACGGGGCTTTCCTGTCCTGGGGACACTCTCCCCGGCCTCAGCCCGGCTCCTCCGGGGCCCCTCCCCCTCGGAGGCCTTTTGTTCCTTTATTTCTTTTTCCCCGTCTTCCTACCTTGATAGAAGCACGAACTCCTCTCACTGTAGCGTTCCAGCTGGTCTCTCTTTAAATCTCAGGCCGAATTCGTAGATTTTCAGGATGGTTTGAAGGTTATCTAGGTAATTTGTTGGGGACAGGTGATGTGGGGACCCTACTCCTCCGCCATCTTGCCCCTCCTCCGATTTTTTTGTTTTTATCCACTTCCTCTTAATAAATCTGTCAACATGTACAGTAAGCTGCCATTTCCAAATGACTGTTGCTCTTCAAACCATACCACCTTTATATCCAAAAAACCCCACCTTCTTCTTACTTTCAAAATATTAATTTTCTAAACTACACAGAAATATTTTTGCATTTGAAAAATGGTATTGAGGAGTCTCTCTCTCTCGTGTGTGTGTGTGTGTGTGTGTGTGTGTGTGTTTCTCCCTTTACCTGCGCAGAACAGCAAGGTTTTTAGATTCCTTTTTTC